>NC_050584.1:68382144-68392144 GCF_013368585.1 Megalops cyprinoides | reverse complement strand
GCAGTGTGAGAGGGCAGTGTGGAGTGTGAGAGGGCAGTGTGAGAGGGCAGTGTGGGGTGTGAGAGGGCAGTGTGGGGTGTGAGAGGGCAGTGTGAGAGGGCAGCTGGAGCGGACTCTCCCCCACCTTGGCCCGGGCCTCCCGGCTGGCCTCTGCCTCTGCAGCCATGGCCCTCTGCAGGCTGTGGGGCAGCTTGACGTCCTTCAGCTCCACGCGCTCCACCTTAATGCCCCAACCCTTCGAGGCCTCATACAGCAGCATCTGCAAGGGCGAGGGGAACGCACTGAGGGTGTAGGGGAGAGGGGAACGCACTGAGGGTGTAGGGGAGAGGGGAACGCACTGAGGGTGTAGGGGAGAGGGAAGAACGCACTGAGGGTGTAGGGGAGAGGGAAGAATGCACTGAGGGCGTAGGGGAGAGGGGAACACACTGAGGGTGTAGGGGAGAGGGGAACGCACTGAGGGTGTAGGGGAGAGGGGAGAACGCACTGAGGGTGTAGGGAAGAGGGGAGAACGCACTGAGGGTGTAGGGGGGAGCTCCTGGGTGCTGCCCTCACCTCCATCTGGTCCGCCATCTCCTCGCGGTCGGTCAGGATGTCGGACAGGTTCTTGGTGCCCAGCATGTTACGCAGGGTGGTCTGAGCCAGCATCTGCGTGGCCAGGTTGGCGTTCTCCACACTGGTGATGGACACAGACGGCTGGATGATGCGGTAGTACACCACCGCGTCCACCATGATGGTCGCCGAGTCCTTCGTCAGCACCTGATGATGTCACCACAACACTGATGATGTCACAGTGTCACTTTATTAGAGTACCTCCCCACTGTGGAACAGCGGAATCATTCCCATAGTAACGCTGTGAGTGGCAGCTTCTAAAAATCAAGCATTCCAGACACTGACAGTGCTACTGTACTGTAGCTTGAATTCACAGAGTGACATACAAATTATTACAGTTAGTCATGTCACTCTTTTAATTAATAAAGGGATGCATACAAATGCAGAAAATCTAAAAAAAAATCATGTTAATATAACATTGCGAAAAATCACGAATATTTTACAACTAAATCAGGGAAGACTTGACAGGGAAGAGAAGACTTTCACCTGGAGCTCCACTTTTAAGAATCAATCCCTTATAATCAAATCATCAAGACACATGTGATTGGCAAAGTGCACTGTGACAACTTAAAGTATTCAAACAATCAAGCAAAAAATGACTGAAAATACTGACGTGAATTTAAAAAGTGGTTACCTCAGCTGTACTAATGTGTGACCCTGGCAATGTGACTGCACTTATAAGCCCTGACAGATTCGTGATCGTTCCTCCACACTCCTCACAGACTGTCACTATTGTACTTTGCTGGATCCATGTAGTAGAGCTGCATCGCCCTCTAGTGGTACACTGCAGAGACTTTGGTTACTATGTTCAAACTGGTGACTCAGGGTTGGATTCAGCCAATATTTGGCCTTAACACTGAGTCACTACCAAGCTTAGTGTTACTTTTTTCTTCACAGGCACAGATTTACAAGTACAGTACTAACTGAGATTGATTAAAATAAGCAGTAGCACAATTAACTGCGAGTCAAAGAACAAATGTTACGTGAATCTAAGACTCAGTCAGTCAGTAGGGCTATAAAGACACAATCAAAAACTGTGCTGGTAGTCAAGATCAATAGCACCGGGCACTTCAGTATCTACGCCAACAGCTAACACCTTATTTTATACTGTAGTGCCCCATACCTGCTGTACAACGTGTCCTCCACGAGAGGCCACTGTCTGTCCACAACTGATGTGTTTCCAGAGAGAGAGAGAGAGAGAGAGAGAAAGAGAGAGAGAGAAAGAGAGAGAGGAGGAGAGAGAGAGAGAGAGAGAGAGGGAGAGAGAGAAAGAGAGAGAGGGAGAGAGAGAGAGAGAGAGAGAAAGAGAGAGAGAGGGAGAGAGAGAAAGAGAGAGAGAGAGAGAGAGCGAGAGAGCGAGAGAGAGAGAGAGAGATCCCCAACAGAGATCAGGGAGACTCACTTCCTGCGGAGGAATGTTGAAGGAGACAGTCCTGAGGTCCACTTTTCGGAAATCGTCCAGGCATGGAATTACCCAGAATATCCCTGCAAAAAACACGAGGAGATGCCACTATGGCAGAACAGCAAGCACTCATTTTGGGGGGGGGGATTTATTTTCAGAGTCAAGCAAGGCTTAATAAAGAGGAGACCCCACTCCTGTGGTGGTCTGAGCCAGCGAGCTGTATCAGTACCCTTCAGCACAGGTGAAGTCACGAGCGTCCTGAACTCACCTGGCCCTTTGGCTCCGCCCTCCCGAATCCGACCCAGGCGAAAGATCACCGCCCGCTCATACTCCTGCACCACCTGCAGAGGGGACAGCACCATCAGCTACCGCCCGCACGGGTCCCTCCACACACAGTCCTCAGACACATCCGTCTCATTTCCTCCTTGTTATTCAGTTTTACTTTATATTGATTTATTTTATTTAATTTTATTTACCTGTGTTCTAAGAACAAGGAACAAACAAAAGAAAAAGATAGATATACAAGACAACCTCACAGGTTTTAAAAGGAAGAAAAAAAAGAAACACCATGAAGGAACAGGAACAAATTCAATTATCATTCACTTTACAGGAACTCAGATTAACTGTAACACAGATTAAATTATCATTCACCTTTGCAGGAACTCAGATTAACTGTAACACAGATTAAATTATCATTCACCTTTGCAGGAACTCAGATTAACTGTAACACAGATTAAATTATCATTCACCTTTACAGGAACTCATATTAACTGTAACACAGATTAAATTATCATTCACCTTTAGAGGAACTCATATTAACTGTAACACAGATTAAATTATCATTCACCTTTGCAGGAACTCAGATTAACCGTATGTTAAATTGTCTTGCACCTTCACAGGAACACGCTCTGAGAGTAACACAGATTCTGAGCCCTGACACAGGAGACACGCCTCTCCACACATCACCTCTGCCCTCACATGTTCTCTGATGTTATTCTCAGACGTGTTGATTAAATCTGTTAACATTTTCAAAGTGAGCATGTGTTTCCCCCTGTGTAAACAGGAACTTTGTCCCCTTGGAGGAATAGATCCTCAGTCGTTATTCCCTTCCATAGCAGGTGGCCTTTCTGGCCTTTCTGGCATGCTTACAGACTACATCTTACGTCTTACTTCACCAGTTTAAAGAATGCAAAGCAGGATTTTAACAGCGCTTGAGGTAGGTGTTTTGGGTGATAGTGCTTCTGAGGATCCCTCAGCGAGACAGAGATTGCCAGAGGCAGTGAAACACAATAAGCAATGCAGCAATACCAGCACAGGATACGCTACGTTTAGCTAAAACACGATGGATGAGAAAACAGGATACCAGCAGCTGGGCTAGGACGCAAATCATGAAGAACTATATCTCTGCCACATGAGACAAACGCAGCACTTGTGTGGAGCTAAGCATGTTCTTGTGACGTCAGAACTGTGTTTGACGCTGACGTTTGTTTGAATATGGCTACTAATGGTCTGTTTGCAGGGCTCTTCCTGCTACTTCATCGGCTGCGCTTTCTACGTCACGCTGGACAACAGCATCTGCTGAATGTAATGTAATGTAATCTGCTGTAATGTAAGTGTAACGCGGCCCACGGGTTTCAGCTTGAGGTCCAGAGGCACACTGTACCACAGCCACACCAAAACCTGGAGGCCATGGCCCTACCTGCTTCTCTGTGCTGCCAGACTGCACACGTCGGCAGTAAAGCTCCGAGCTGGAGCGGCAGTGTGGCGAAGTGTTAAGGAGCAGGGCTCGTAATTGAAAGGTTGCCGGTTTGATTCCCCACTGGAGCACTGCTGCTGTACCCGTGGGCGATGTACTTAAACCCAGAATTGCCTCACGTAACTATTCAGCTGTATAAATGTATAAAATTGTAACCTATGTAAGTCACTCTGGATAAGAGTGTCTGCTGAATGAGAAGCATGTAACGTAGTGAGTTACCTTGAGACACATGCAGATAGCCAGGGGGAAGGTGGCAATGATGATGATGACAGCGAGGATGGTGAGCACTATCTCGCAGCACCCAGCACCTGTGTCCCTTTCTTCTGGCGGAGAAATTGTTAGGTCCCTATCCTCTGGGGAAGAAACTGTTCTGTCCCTTGACTCTGGGGGAGAAACTGTTAACACATGGGACGTCATAAATTTCACAGCACAGGATAGACTGCTCATCATACATGAAAAACCATGTTAGCTTGGCATTGCATGCTGACAACATTCATTTGGTTGTCTTTTTGGATTTCTTCAATTCCCTGCTCTACCTGTCTACTTAAATAAAGTTAACACCTTTTACCTAACTTAGGTGCTAAAATGCAACACATATTGCTAAACACATCATGCTAATAAAAAAAATACAATGTGGCTTCTTTCACAAGTAAATTCATGATTCAAGAATGCAGAATCAACAATACGGGTACAACGATGCAGGTCTTGCCGTTATCGACGGACTACAAATGTGCAAAACGTCATTTTGGAGCGCAAAAGTCTGATTTTTTAGGACTTTTCGCTACAAAGGTGTTGCCAGTCAGCAAGCGCATTTCTTTTATTTTAATAAATGGTAATGTAGTTATGGTGCGAGTATAAGCATGTTGAATTGTCCCGTTTGAGTGGGTGGCACAAGTTTGTGCTAACTAGTTGCGTCTAAGTTAGAACCCTGATAACCAGCTAACGGAAACCCGGCTGCAGACGTCTTCAAACACAGAGGTGTCTATGAAGGTAGTTACCTAAATGTACACACCTTTGACTCCTTCCGTATCGTCTTGCTCTTTGACCATTCTGCTGCCAGCTGTGTTATGCATCCAATATTTGTGCAAACCGAGACCCCGTCGTCTCTTTTTTATTGTCTGTATCGGTATCGTTTGTCAGGTGTGGATGACCACAATAATGTAAACTAGTCACAACGCTTCTTTCAAATGTGCAATTAAAAACATAAGCAGTTTTGTCGCTCGGCAACGGTTTTATTTGCCGTTAGAATGTGTTTCCTTGGACCGAATTTACCTGGACTATTTTACATTCTAATGCCGTTGGATTCATATTTACTCAGATAATAGGCCTAATGTATTATCATGTTTATGCTTTCAGTATGAATCGACACAACATACGACAAACACGAGATAAAATGAGGCATATCACAAACATACACATTACTGTCATTAAATTACGTTATTGAAATGTATTACCATACCAGGACATTTTAAAGGTAGCTGCCGATAGTTTAAGTTATTTTACACGTAGACCTACCGGTTTATTATTTAAGTAAGGTTTTACAGTCCAAGAAATTATTGTGTCAGTCATGTGCAATTTTTACATTAAAATGAGCGATTGCAAGGGGGTCACTAACTCTTCGCCAGACATCAAAGAGGAATTCACCACAGCTGGGTTCATACATACAATATATGCTCCCAGAATATATTTTTTTTTAAAAAGTAAACCTAGCTAATCAGTTTTGCCATCTTGAGAAACGGCTAGCGTCATCTGGTTAGCTGCCAGGCAGCTAAAGGCATTGAGCAGTTTCACGCCATCATAGATCAATATACAGATTTATCAAAAGCTGATAACGTTTGGTAAAACCTGGACAGACTGCCTAAGCTAGTTAATGTTAGCTAGCTAAGAACAGCTGATTGAGCTTCTGTAGTTTCATAATGCAGTCTGTTTAGCTAATAACAACTGTATGTTGGGCCTCGCTACGACCAGATCATTCATTCATACGGTGGGTCACCGGCATATTTGAGCCTAAAACCTCAGTTAGGCTGTTTTCAGTTTTCTCCTATCAAATAGTAACATTCAACTAACTTACAACATATCTAACAATACTTCACATAGGGTTACAAACACAAGTCACTACAGTGTCTATAAATGACATTTGATTGTACTGAAACAATATACAGTTTACCGAGTCCCACATCGCGGCTTAGATTTTTCGGCAAACAATTAAATGGGAATTTTTGGGAGCTTTGCAACCTTGTGCGGGAAACTGCATAGCACTGCAGACGAAAAGTAAAGAAAACGTTAAAAAGTCATAAATGCATAAAATATATGTATTATATTAATGTATAGTATCGTTCATAGGGGGGCCGAAAATTTTACGAGGTTTTTCCCACATCGCGTGGGGGGTGAGCCCCTAACCTCCGCGATGTGGGAGGGTCACCTGTACCAAGAGCAAAAACATGTAATCACACTGAACATCATAAGCACTCTCTCCTTCACACACACACACTTCCTTGGAACTTGATGTGGTTGCACAGATGAAAGTCCTTCATAACACCAGTCAGGTACTATAATGGATGCTACGCTAAAAAGATAAAGCTAAAAGTCTGCGCACAATATTACAGTTACAGCTTAGCAGCTGTGACTGAGACGTAAATGTGGCACGCGACCTGGGTGTGGCCAGGCCTGAGTTCATTCGGGAATCCCTAATCCGAAACAGTGCTCTTTTACTCCCAGTTTGTCCAAATAAAGCGGTCTTATTTTCCCTTTAATCTGAAAACAGCAAAGCTGCTCAGACATCATGTTATTAAATCTCCTGTAATCTCCTCAGACCAAGCAAATCTCGCATGTATCAATCATGCCCTTTGAACCCTGTGTATGTGTGTGTTTGTGTGTGTGTAGGGGACACACACACTCAGACAGGAGTGCACAAAGGTTATTAAATGCTGCGGTCTTATTTGGCTCCAGCTGGCAATTCAATCTCTGATATTTGCAATGGAATACAATACCTGGGGGAGTGATGGTCCAGTACTGAATAATGAATCCACACAAAGGCTGACAGCAGTACACTAAAACATACTGTTTTCAACAGAACATTGAATATGTAATTATTTCATACAGGTCTGCAGGGGAGAGGCTGAATAGTATATTTACCTAAACCTAATGTAAATTGAATACCTTCATGGAAATTCACACAATGGAAGTGCACACAAAATACACACAGGCAGCCTTGACTGATGTTAACTGTGTGCCTGTGTGCCAGAAGCATGATTTTTCATGTTTTCATGCTTTTCAGATGTGGTGTTTACCCCACTTTCAGGTTTTGCCCAGTGTGTAGTAAAGAAAACTAATACATGTTTAATAGGTTCCAGTTCTCACTTTGAAAAAAAGCAAATGTGCACCCACAGGTAAGATAGGGCACGTCTGTGAACCACAGCCGACTTAGCATATCTGTGTTAGAGTGTGCTTGTGTGACAGCCAAGTGGCTCGGACAGTAGAGGTACTAACGTCCCAAGCACAGGGTGAGGCCTAAGGCCGGACGTCAGATCCACGGCAACAGAAAAAAACGGCTTCGTTCTTCAGCAGTATGTACAGTCTGCTGCTGTACTGTGGTATTAACTGTAACACAAACAGTGTGAAAAATATTCACTGGCTGCATACAAAAGAGTTGGTGGATAGCACTTGCCTTGCTTTGGCACTCCTGGGTGAGTATAGAAGATGTGGGAAGAGGTGATCTTAAAACAGTGTGACTGGCAATTCCAGATTGGTGGGGAAAGGGGAGAAGGTATTCTTTAAAAAGAAAATAAAAACTTTTTTAAAACTCATTTAAAAAACTTTTCCTCCAGATAATGAGCACATACCGCTTTATTGGAGAGGGCCTCCCAGCGGTTGGGGTAGAGGATGTTGCGAAACATATTTCCGACATATTTAAGAACATATTTCACAGCAGGTTCAGTGGGTGGTCCCGGAGGCACACAGCATGTGCAGGTTTTCTCTCCAGCTGGTCTCTCGGTTGGGTTTTGTTGAGTTACTGTATGAACTGAGCACTGATCTGGATTTGACACTGCTAGTTGGGTATCGCCCATTAGAAAAACTTTCCAAGCAGAGCACACCTTTCATCACCTATACACAGGAACTAAGTAAATAATTATCAAATGTCATAAACTGTGAGGTTCCTGCTATTCCTACCTGCTATTAATTCTTTGTCACAAACATTGCTCGTTAGGAGTGTGGTTTTTTGTCCTAGGAAAAGGATACAAGACAAGATGTCATTGCTAGTATAGCTATTTCTGTTCATTTTAGCCCAATTGAAAGAAACTTGTACTTCAGGGAATTTTGTTCTGTTGGTTAAGATTAAATATTTGTCAAACAGTTGAACAATTAAACTGGGAGGCCTTTAAGCTTAACAGGGCCAACCACCCCGAATTTGTTCAGGAGATACGAAGCGATGTATTAAGGGGCGCAAAATAGGTACGAATACGATTAAATGTAGAGATGTCAGTTAAAGATCAATATTTAATTTAAAACAGACTGATCCGTTATTAAGAGCTCATCTGGAATGCAAACCAGTCCACGTGGTTTGCCTGCTGGGTCACTGTGGGATAGAGCAGCAACGGACGGTCTGAGTCTGTACTTGATCGGTTTATCGTTTTGATAAATTACACGTTTCATCTTGTGTGCCCGGGACCAATAGGTCTATGGTTATTTAGGATTTCGGTATAAATGTTGTTTTAAAGTAGGCCTACCTGCCGGTGTTTTATGTATTCGTTTGTTGAAGGAATTCCATTCGCTAATTCACTGACGCAACGCAGTTTAACCAAGAAATCCGAATTCAGCTATATCCGCAATTCACGCGCAGATCTTTTAATTACCTAAGTGCATTAGATTGATTTTTTCCCCCTTTAGGGATGTAACTGACTCAATTCCTCAAACCCACCCCACCCCCACGGATAAAGTTAAATGCTTACCGCTTTATTCAATCATCGTAAGTAAGGTCCCAGCCATGACACCAGCGCACATCCATGTGCGTGCACCATGTCTTAAATAGGCACGTCATGCACGGCTTAAGATGTTAATACACGTGTGCATCAGTCTGTGGAGCAGGGATCGTGGCTCAGTCGCGATCTTTGAGGTTTGCGGGATAAGCTCTGCTTGCAACTGAAACCAGCGTTTGATGTTCAATACATTTATTCATTTGGCAGATGCTTTTGTCCAAAGCGACTTACAAGTGAGGCAGAACATAACACAAGCAAAAACCGTAAGGAAGCAATATTACACATGACACACATACACATGAATGATCACAGAAAATATTTACAGATGATGGAACAAAGTCCCAATGTTGCAACCTAAGAATTAGAAGTGCAGATTGCTTTTGTTACAGATTATTTCACTGTTGTAGCTCGTTGCTCGAGTGCATGACAGCGACCTCCACGGCTTTGTCCCCCGGACAGACACCGTGCCTGACAGCCAATGGACACGCCCCCGGCGGAGCGCGTGCCTCATTGGGTACACGCGCAATTCCGCATGCAATACTTGTGTATAGGCGACTCGAGGCATATAGCTGTACAACAATCTTTATCCTTTGTAGTAAAACTTTTAAAAAGTAAATAAATACGATCGTACTTCTTGAAGTCTCTACCAGTCTTTTGTTAGTTGCGATCAGCCCAGAGGTGTCAGTGCGGGACGTGTCGGGGAGATGGGGGCTGAGGTACCGTTTCTCTGTCTGCTGTTGTCTGCATTCCGGTGACCAATCTGGCGGGGTTATCTTTTTTCAAATACGCGTTCTCCAGAAGCCGGCGCAGCGGCAATCAGGTATGAAAAACTTTCTTAGCTAATGCTGGACCGTGGTTGTTCCGTGGTTGTTTGTGCGGTATACATACAACACCTTTGCCCTTCTTTGAAGTAGGCAGTTTTTTAGAGGCGCGTGGATTTCGTCATGGCTCCAATTGCATGTTTTTAAAATGATATAGCAAGTCTTTGGTGTTTCAGAATAAATGCACAATTTAATTTCGGGGCAGGATATGGAAGTAAGCGCAATATGCAATCGTTTTGCAGGCGTTATAAACCACTCTGGTTACTGTATAATATAAAAGTGTATGTCAACATCCTCCTTCTGCCAAAATGCCCAATTAAAATTGCAAGAAAATCTCGTTTTACAAATTCGTTTTGACTGAAAATAATATCCCACAGTTCTCTTCCCGATAGATCACAGAAGATCACGATACCGTGCGTGTCGCGCACTGAGCTGG
>NC_050584.1:68347144-68377144 GCF_013368585.1 Megalops cyprinoides | reverse complement strand
TACAAGATAAAAACAATAGCGGATTAAAACGATCCGCATCGCATGACACTTGGTGCCAGATTAAATCAAAACAGAGTTCGGGATTAGGGCTCTGATGCAGATGGGTTGACAGAGTCTCTCTGGGATCAACTCACCAGCCTGGATACGGAGGGAAGAGCTGTCTATCAGTCAGCTTATATCTCCCTGTGTTTCCCTGTATCACTGTGTCTGCAATTACATTTACGTTTATTCATATACAAGTGAGGTAGAGTGCAACACAAGCAAAAACCATAAGGAGTCAACAATAATAGAAGCGCTGCATGACCAGGTTTCAATGGTTGGCCAGACAAGGTACAAACTAGCTGGTGTCTCCCTGCGTTTCTGCGTCTCTCGGTGTCTCTCTGCGTTTCTGCGTCTCTCGGTGTCTCCCTGCGTCTCTTGGTGTCTCCCTGTGTTTCTGTGTCTCTCGGTGTCTCCCTGCGTTTCTGCGTCTCTCGGTGTCTCCCTGCGTCTCTCGGTGTCTCCCTGTGTCTCTTGGTGTCTCCCTGTGTTTCTGCGTCTCTCGGTGTCTCCCTGCGTCTCTCGGTGTCTCCCTGTGTCTCTCGGTGTCTCCCTGCGTTTCTGTGTCTCTCGGTGTCTCCTTGCGTTTCTGCGTCTCTCGGTGTCTCCCGGTGTCTCCCTGTGTTTCTGCGTCTCTCGGTGTCTCCCTGTGTCTCTCGGTGTCTCCCTGCGTTTCTGTGTCTCTCGGTGTCTCTCTGTGTTTCTGCGTCTCTCGGTGTCTCTCTGTGTTTCTGCGTCTCTCGGTGTCTCCCTGCGTCTCTTGGTGTCTCCCTGTGTTTCTGTGTCTCTCGGTGTCTCCCTGCGTTTCTGCGTCTCTCGGTGTCTCCCTGGCATCTCTCGGTGTCTCCCTGCGTTTCTGTGTCTCTCGGTGTCTCCTTGCGTTTCTGCGTCTCTCGGTGTCTCCCGGTGTCTCCCTGTGTTTCTGCGTCTCTCGGTGTCTCCCTGTGTCTCTCGGTGTCTCTCTGTGTTTCTGCGTCTCTCGGTGTCTCCCTGCGTCTCTCGGTGTCTCCCTGTGTTTCTGCGTCTCTCGGTGTCTCCCTGCGTTTCTGCGTCTCTCGGTGTCTCCCTGCGTCTCTCGGTGTCTCCCTGCGTCTCTCGGTGTCTCCCTGCGTTTCTGTGTCTCTCGGTGTCTCCCTGTGTTTCTGCGTCTCTCGGTGTCTCCCTGCGTTTCTGTGTCTCTCTGTGTCTCCCTGTGTTTCTGCATCTCTCGGTGTCTCCCTGGCGTCTCTCGGTGTCTCCCTGGCGTCTCTCGGTGTCTCCCTGCGTTTCTGTGTCTCTCGGTGTCTCCCTGTGTTTCTGCATCTCTCGGTGTCTCCCTGCGTTTCTGTGTCTCTCGGTGTCTCCCTGCGTCTCTCGGTGTCTCCCTGCGTTTCTGTGTCTCTCTGTGTCTCCCTGCGTTTCTGCGTCTCTCGGTGTCTCCCTGCGTTTTTGCGTCTCTCGGTGTCTCCCTGCATTTCTGCATCTCTCGGTGTCTCTCTGGCGTCTCTCGGTGTCTCCCTGCGTTTCTGCGTCTCTCGGTGTCTCCCTGCATCTCTCGGTGTCTCCCTGCGTTTCTGTGTCTCTCGGTGTCTCCCTGCGTCTCTCGGTATCTCCCTGCGTCTCTCGGTGTCTCCCTGTGTCTCTCGGTATCTCCCTGCGTCTCTCGGTGTCTCCCTGCGTCTCTCGGTGTCTCCCTGCGTTTCTGTGTCTCTCGGTGACTCCCTGTGTCTCTCGGTGTCTCCCTGCGTCTCTCGGTATCTCCCTGCGTCTCTCGGTGTCTCCCTGTGTCTCTCGGTGTCTCCCTGCGTCTCTCGGTGTCTCCCTGCGTCTCTCGGTGTCTCCCTGCGTTTCTGTGTCTCTCGGTGACTCCCTGCGTCTCTCGGTGTCTCCCTGCGTCTCTCGGTGTCTCCCTGCGTTTCTGCGTCTCTCGGTGTCTCCCTGCGTCTCTCGGTGTCTCCCTGTGTTTCTGTGTCTCTCGGTGTCTCCCTGCGTCTCTCGGTGTCTCCCTGCGTTTCTGCGTCTCTCGGTGTCTCCCTGCGTCTCTCGGTGTCTCCCTGCGTCTCTCGGTGTCTCCCTGCGTTTCTGCATCTCTCGGTGTCTCCCTGCGTCTCTCGGTGTCTCCCTGCGTTTCTGCATCTCTCGGTGTCTCCCTGCGTCTCTCGGTGTCTCCCTGTGTTTCTGTGACTCTCGGTGTCTCCCTGCGTCTCTCGGTGTCTCCCTGCGTTTCTGTGTCTCTCGGTGTCTCCCTGCGTTTCTGCGTCTCTCGGTGTCTCCCTGTGTTTCTGTGTCTCTCGGTGTCTCCCTGTGTTTCTGCATCTCTCGGTGTCTCCCTGTATTTCTGTGTCTCTCGGTGTCTCTCTGTGTTTCTGCGTTTCTCGGTGTCTCCCTGTGTCTCTCGGTGTCTCCCTGTGTCTCTCGGTATCTCCCTGCGTCTCTCGGTGTCTCCCTGCGTTTCTCTGTGTCTCCCTGTGTCTCTCGGTGTCTCCCTGCGTTTCTGCGTCTCTCTGTGTCTCCCTGCGTCTCTCAGTGTCTCCCTGCGTTTCTGTGACTCCCGGTGTCTGCCTGCGTCTCTCGGTGTCTCCCTGTGTTTCTGCGTCTCTCTGTGTCTCCCTGCGTTTCTGCGTCTCTCGGTGTCTCCCTGCGTTTCTGCGTCTCTCGGTGTCTCCCTGCGTCTCTCGGTGTCTCCCTGCGTCTCTTGGTGTCTCCCTGTGTTTCTGCGTCTCTCGGTGTCTCCCTGCGTCTCTTGGTGTCTCCCTGGCGTCTCTCGGTGTCTCCCTGTGTCTCTCGGTGTCTCCCTGCGTTTCTGCGTCTCTCGGTGTCTCCCTGCGTCTCTCGGTGTCTCCCTGGGTCTCTCGGTGTCTCCCTGCGTTTCTGCATCTCTCGGTGTCTCCCTGCGTCTCTCGGTGTCTCCCTGGGTCTCTCGGTGTCTCCCTGCGTTTCTGTGTCTCTTGGTGTCTCCCTGCGTCTCTGCGTCTCTCGGTGTCTCCCTGCGTTTCTGCGTCTCTCGGTGTCTCCCTGCGTCTCTCGGTGTCTCCCTGGGTCTCTCGGTGTCTCCCTGTGTTTCTGTGTCTCTCGGTGTCTCCCCGGGTCTCTCGGTGTCTCCCTGTGTTTCTGTGTCTCCCTGTGCTCCCTTGTCTGTCTGTTTCTCCCAGTGTTGCTATATATTCCTGTCTTTCTGAACTGCCTGTGTGTCCTTACAGTATGCGCCTGGGTCACTCCTCTGTCTGCCTCTGTCTGTCTCTCTCTCTGCCTCTCTGCACTGTCTGCCGTTCGCAGGTCTCCCTGTCCAGCTTCGGCCTGTTTGTCCTGATGCATGATGGGAATGTTCTCACGGCCTCCCAGGTGTTCACCTCGGTCTGCCTGTTCGGGCTCCTGCGCCCTGCACTGCTGGAGATCCCAGCCTTGAGCAGGCTCCTTAGCCAGGTAACGTAGTGTGCACCTGCTCACCTGTGCATGAGCAGAGGTGATCAGGTAAAACTGACACAGGTGGGAAGGCCCAATTCCAGCACTTCCAAAGGCTTCTAGCTTTGACAGTCAGTCAATCCTCCTGTCAATCATCAGAAACACATGGCAGACTTCACACACACAAAGTGTCACTTTAACAGGCCAGACGGGTGATCTATGAAACTGAAGCTACATTCAAATCCACCATATAGCCGGCCAATCAGCAGCTCTTATTTCAGCACTTTTCCCAAATTCAAAGAACGCCAGTACACCATGTGACGTGCCAGTGTGAAATTATGTAAATGATATACATTTTGAAAGTGTTGCTGGGTGGCAGAGGAATATCTCAGAGGGGTTTTGTTCTGACACAATGTGCTGTAGGAGAGACGTTTATAACATAATGAAGAAGGATGAGGACTGTCCATCTTAGGTAGTCATTTTCAAAATTTCTGTTCTTTGAATTTCAAAAACCCCACAAAATTTACAATCCAGCAAAGTTTCATGAGTCTTCTGTGTGTCATACTGTTTTAGACTAATAGTTTTGGAGTGAAGTTTTCTGTAAAATGGCAGACAATTTTAATTGTTCATCCCAAAGACAATACTAATTGCAGTAACATCAATACTCTCTCCAGTAAAAAGCTCATCTTTAATTCCACTAAACCCCTACTATGGTTGGGTTCTGAACACAGAACAGAGCCTCCGTTCACAAGCACAGATACATTGCAAATGGCTGTGTGATGTGGCCACATTATCCATTACTATGACATGTGATCTAGTGATGGGCATGGTGTCTGCTCTCACCTGTCGCAGGTGAAACTGTCGCTGAGGAGGCTGGAGGACTACCTGCATGCAGAGGAGCTGAAACCAGACCCCACTCACTTCAACTGCAGTGGAGGTAACCGGGCAGTAGGGGGCAGTACTTACACAGATCACACAGGAGACTAGCTGCTGAATGTTTGAGTAGTGCTGGGGTTAAAATCATAAAGGAACAATGCTATAATGAAGTGCATGTGTGTGTGTCTTTTCTTGTTGCAGATATGATGATTGTACTATGATTTTCTATAGATTTAATATTTCAAATGATACAAATAGTAATTTTCGCATCGGTCTATATGGATGCAGAAAAGGACAATGCTTTTTTATATTAATACTGCTGCTAATGCTACTACTGTTGTGTTTTGTGTCTTGGTGTGTTTTGCATATTGTTAGATGTGAAGACTTTAGATTATTTAGATCCTTACGTCTATGAAGTAGGTAAATCTATACATATATGTATGTATATATATATATAAATATATATATATATATATATATATATATATATATATATATATATATAATATGTATATTTACCCAGAACCTGTGCGAGGAAGCAGAGAACTCAAGACTACAGGGTCACCATCACACACACTTTCTCTCCCTTCATCTCTCCTTTACTCCCTCTATTTCTCTTTTCCTCCATTACATTTCATTACATTATTGGCATTTGGCAGACGCTCTTCTCCAGAGCGACTTACATCAATTACAGGTTGTTACAATTTTATCAATTCATACAGCTGGATATTTACTGAGGCAATTGTGGGTTAAGTACCTCGCCCAAGGGTACAGCAGCAGTGCCCCCCGTGGGGAATCAAACTGGCAACCTCTTGGTTGCTACAGTGCTGCCCCAAAAATGTGTTCCCATACCGGGAGTCGAACCCGGGCCGCCTGGGTGAAAACCAGGAATCCTAACCGCTAGACCATATGGGAGGTCTCTCCTTTCTTTTATTTCTCTCCTTTTCCCTCTTTCTCACTGAGGCCTGATGTGGGTGTTGTCCCTGTATTTCTCTCATTAAGGCCTGATGTGGGTGTTGTCCCTGCATTAAGTGATTTTGAGAGTTCATCCACCGACATTAAGCTCCTCGTGACACTGTTACTTTTTAATCTCTTGCAGGTGATGTGATGGACCAGAGCCCCCCTGCTTTCATGGAGAGCTCAGACGGGTAGGTGTGCAGTCCTTTCTGGTCAGGGTCAAGGATCACATACCCTAGCTGAATCCCCCATTACATGGCAAATATGATGTTTTCTATATCCACACTGTATAAGTTCATGTATTTTCTGTGTGCAATTGAAGCCCACACCCAGCCTGGCTAAACGCAGGATCAGTTTGAGATCTGTGTGATGGCAGGTATAACCCAGCGTCCCTGGGTATGCTTGTGGGACGGAAGCCAGCGTTATCTCAGAGATCTGATTGGTACACAGTTTAGCAGCAGCGGTCTGAGGACGCTTCTCTCCTGCATGTCGGGTTGAAGGCCATGTACAGGTTGAGTGGACTCATGCACAGACTGACCTCTAGGGGGCGGAGGTCTCAGTACAGGGGCAGGGCGCAGGCTTATTAAAATGATGCAGTTTATTCCACAGTACAGCACTAAGAGCATTACTCATTTCGGAGTCGGATTTAAATGTTGTCTGAGCTTCTCTTTATCAGTTCATCAGCGTTCATCCACAGAGAGATCAGCTCAGGACACACCTGAAGCCACCTGCTGCCCCTGTGTGCTCTCACACACACACACGCACACACTCGCACATGCACACACACACACACACACACTCACACACACACACACACACAAATACACTCACACACACACACACACACACACACACACACACACACACACACTCATGCTTGTTGTGGTTTCCCACAGGGCCCCTGCAGAGTCAGAGATCCTGAGAACGCCTGAGCTTGTGGCTGCAGGAAGTGTGAGTGCAGCCCTCTGACCTGAGATCAGTAATGAAACAGCAACATTCCTCAAGTTCCACATACGCTCTAGTTTACAAAGGCAAAGTTTCCTCTGACCGTGAGAACAGTCGTGGGCTCTGGGTCAGGTTGTAGACCTGTCCAGCAGGGGGCACACTTGGGCATCAAATTGAATGACACAACAAAATGGGAGGTTTCAATGCGGCATTACATTATATTTCAACATTTCATGAATCAGCTGCATGATTAATTTCTGACTGGCATACATTAATCATTTCCTGTAGTTCCAGAGTAGTGGCGCTCTCCACTGTTGAGCTAGGCCTAGGCTGGAGCTGGAGTCCAGGCCAGCTGCTGCATTACCCGGAACTGCAGCTGCAGCACATGATGTCAGCCGCATTCGTAAGGCCTGCGTCGTTACCGAAACTGCAAGCACGCAGCGTCTCCGATGGCAGTGGCTTCATGCAACAAAAATGATCATGGAGAACCGCAGGAAACATTTAAGATTATATGAGCAAGCCTCCCACCAGCTATACAGTTTCAAAGGGGTATAATGAGCCAGCCTGGTTCCAGCTCTGCAGTGGGAAAGGGGTATAATGAGCCAGCCTGGTTCCAGCTCTACAGTGGGAAAGGGGTATAGTGAGCCAGCCTGGTTCCAGCTCTACAGTGGGAAAGGGGTATAGTGAGCCAGCCTGGTTCCAGCTTTATAGTGGAAACCCCCATGGAGTAACATATTTCATAGCAATGCTATACCAAGGCTCACCTGAGTCACATACTCAGGTGACAGGTGTGAAGGTGATAGTGTGCGGATCAGTCACGCGTCTGGGTCCCTCTCTCCCACAGACGAATGAGGCGGGGTTGAGGCGGTACCTGTGGGCGCTGGGCTGGCCCTGGGCCCTGCTGGCCGGGGTGACCCGGCTGGGTGAGAGCCTGCTGTCGGTGGGTCAGGACGGGCTTCTGAGGGCGTGGACGTCTGAGGCCAAGCTGGTCCAGGGCCTGGAAGAGTGGAGGCAGCTTCGGGACTCACGCCTCTCTGTCTACGCCCTCACGGGTCTCCTGCAGGGTACGGTGTCCAAGCATCACAGCAGAGCGCAGTAACTTACAGACAGGGTGTGTGTGTCTGCGTGAGAGAGTGCATATATGTACATGTAAATATATACAGTATGTATATATGGTATATGTATGTATATATATATATATATATATATATATATATATATATATATATATATGTGTGTGTGTGTGTATGTGTATGTGACTGTGTGTTTCTGGGTGTGTGAGTGTGTGTGTATGTGACTGTGTGTTTATGTGATAGTGTGTGTTTATGTGTGTGTGTGTGTGATTGTGTGTGTGTGTTTATGTGAGCGTGTGTGTTTACGTGAGCGTGTGTGTGTGTGTGTGTGTGTGTGTGTGTGTGTGTTTATTGCAGCTGTGCTGGTGTGCTGCGGGGCGTGTGTTCTCACCCTGGGGAACCTGAGAGCTTCTCGGATCCTGCACCGGCAGCTGTTAGCCAGCCTCCTCCACCTGCCCCTGCACCTCCTCCAGAACCTGCCGCTGGAACAGGTGCTGCGCAGGTTCACACAGGTGAGCTTTAATCAGACCGCCTCACCACTGCTGTGCACCTGAATCAGTGCGCCTGTATATGTGCACCTGAATCAGTGCGCCTGTATATGTGCACCTGAATCAGTGCGCCTGTATATGTGCACCTGAATCAGTGCGCCTGTATATGTGCACCTGAATCAGTGCACCTGTATATGTGCACCTGAATCAGTGCGCCTGTATATGTGCACCTGAATCAGTGCGCCTGTATATGTGCACCTGAATCAGTGCGCCTGTATATGTGCACCTGAATCAGTGCGCCTGTATATGTGCACCTGAATCAGTGCGCCTGTATATGTGCACCTGAATCAGTGCGCCTGTATATGTGCACCTGAATCAGTGCGCCTGTATATGTGCACCTGAATCAGTGCGCCTGTATATGTGCACCTGAATCAGTGCGCCTGTATATGTGCACCTGAATCAGTGCGCCTGTATATGTGCACCTGAATCAGTGCGCCTGTATATGTGCACCTGAATCAGTGCGCCTGTATATGTGCACCTGAATCAGTGCGCCTGTATATGTGCAGCTGAATCAGTGCGCCTGTATATGTGCAGCTGAATCAGTGCGCCTGTATATGTGCAGCTGAATCAGTGCGCCTGTATATGTGCAGCTGAATCAGTGCACCTGTATATGTGCACCTGAATCAGTGCGCCTGTATATGTGCACCTGAATCAGTGCACCTGTATATGTGCAGCTGAATCAGTGCGCCTGTATATGTGCACCTGAATCAGTGCGCCTGTATATGTGCAGCTGAATCAGTGCGCCTGTATATGTGCACCTGAATCAGTGCGCCTGTATATGTGCACCTGAATCAGTGCGCCTGTATATGTGCACCTGAATCAGTGCGCCTGTATATGTGCACCTGAATCAGTGCGCCTGTATATGTGCACCTGAATCAGTGCGCCTGTATATGTGCACCTGAATCAGTGCGCCTGTATATGTGCACCTGAATCAGTGCGCCTGTATATGTGCACCTGAATCAGTGCGCCTGTATATGTGCACCTGAATCAGTGCGCCTGTATATGTGCACCTGAATCAGTGCGCCTGTATATGTGCAGCTGAATCAGTGCGCCTGTATATGTGCAGCTGAATCAGTGCGCCTGTATATGTGCACCTGAATCAGTGCGCCTGTATATGTGCACCTGAATCAGTGCGCCTGTATATGTGCACCTGAATCAGTGCACCTGTATATGTGCAGCTGAATCAGTGCACCTGTATATGTGCACCTGTACATACACAGAGCAGCCCTGCTACTGCCCACCTGTGTCTGCAGGACGTGCATGTGATTGGGAAGCACATCCACCTCCACCTGCACACCTGGCTCACCTGTGTGCTGGAGATTGTGGGGACCATGCTGGTCGTCTCCTTCTTCATCCCCGTCTTCCTCCTCACCTTGCCTCCTCTGGCGCTGTTCTTGCAGGTCATCCAGGTACTGCAGGCGTCACCAGGGAAACCCAGAGTCTCCTTTTCAAATAAGGCCACTTTTAACTATTAAATGCTTTTAAAGTTTTCATATGGTTCTCACTGTTCCTCTTAAGGTGATGATTAAGGTGAACTTTTATATGTTCCACTGACATGGATAATTTTGGAAAATTGGTATTATCATCTTCTTCATGTTTAATGCTAGGGCCCATGGTTTACAGCCCTTGTTCTGAAGAGACAGCAGAACCACATCATCTGAGTATCATTTCTTTATCCTTTCCCCCTCTTCCTCTCAGGCGTACTACACACCTGTGGCCACACGGCTTCGGTCTCTGGAGCTGGACTCACATTCTCTGGCCGTCTCTCTCTTCCGAGAGACGGTCTGTGGTGCTGTCACCATCCGAGCCTTTGGCCACCAGGACCACACCCGAGCACGATACCGCCATGCCCTGGACGAGAGGCTCCTGTGCCACTACAACTGCCACCTGGTGGACAGGTGAGGGGACAGCCCAACATCACAAACCCCGTCCAGCTTACACTGTGCACTGAGAGCATGGCCGATAGGCTCAGAGGTTAGAGTTACTGATCCCTATGTGTGTGTGTGTGTGTGAATGTGTGTGTGTGCCTGTGTGTGTGTGTGCGTGTGTGTGTGCGCCTGTGTGTGTGCGTGTGTGTGTGCGCCTGTGTGTGCGCGCCTGTGTGTGTGTGTGTGTGTGTGTGTGTGTGTGTGTGTGTGTGTGTGTGTGTGTGTGTGTGCGTGTGTGTGTGTGTGTGTGTGTGCGTGCACGCGTGTGTGTGTCTCTGCAGGTGGATGGAAACATGGCTGGAGATAGCGGGTGCAGTTCTGCTCTTCCTGGTCACTCTGTTGCTCATGGAGAGTCGGCACATGCTGGATTCTGGGGCTGTGGCGCTGGCACTGGTGTACACACTCACCGTGAGTCCTAATCTCACACACACACACACACACTCACACAGGCACACACACACACACACACATTCACCGTGAGTCCTAATCTCACACACACACACTCACCGTGAGTCCTAATCTCACACACACACTCACACACACACACACACACACACACTCACCGTGAGTCCTAATCTCACACACACACACACACTCACACACACATACATACACACACACACTCACACGCACACACACACACACACACTCACACACACACACTCACACACACACACTCACTCACGCACACACTCACTCACACACACACATACACTCACACACACATACATACACGCATACACTCACAAACACACACACATACACAAGAGAATAATATTGTTTGTGATGTGGAGTTCAGTGATGGCATAAGATAAGAATCACAATGCTTGTAAAAATAATGATGATGATGATGCTGATGGTGATGATGATAGTGATAGTGATGATGAACATGACCATGGACGTTTCTAGCTGTTGAAAAGATCAGGGGCTAAATCAGGTTTGCCTGGGGCTCGTCTCTTTTATTGAAGGGAAATCGGCATCGGTAGGTTGGGGAGGGTTATATCTACCTTTATAATAAATAAATATTATCACACCTTCGGACGCTGCAAGTCAAGTTCTGCTCTGTTACACAGCCTGTCTGTTGTTTTGCTATAAACACCTCCTTTTTCAGGGCAAAAATATTCGGGGCTATAGCCCCTAATGATCGGACTTAACGACACCACTGAACATGACTATGATGTAAGTTATAACTGTGATGGAAGTGATGGAAATTATGACTGCGATGACACTGACCGTGATGCCTTCCCAGGTGACAGAGACTCTAAAGCTCGGCATGCACGCTTCCTGTGAGGTGGAGAATAACACCGGGGCAATCAGAAGAGTCTCTGAGTACACAGGCATGGAGACAGAGGTACAACCCTGTTACACAGAGGCACAGCCCTGTTAGAGAGAGACACAGCTCTGTTAGAGAGAGACACAGCTCTGTTAGAGAGAAGTATAGCTCTGTTAGAGAGACACAGCTCTGTTAGAGAGAGGTACAGCTCTGTTAGAGAGACACAGCTCTGTTAGAGAGAGGCACAGCTCTGTTAGAGAGAAGTATAGCTCTGTTAGAGAGACACAGCTCTGTTAGAGAGAGACACGGCTCTGTTAGAGAGACACGGCTCTGTTAGAGAGACACAGCTCTGTTAGAGAGAGACACAGCTCTGTTAGAGAGAGGCACAGCTCTGTTAGAGAGAGGCACAGCTCTGTTAGAGAGAGACAGCTCTGTTAGAGAGACACAGCTCTGTTAGAGAGAGACACAGCTCTGTTAGAGAGAGACACAGCTCTGTTAGAGAGACACAGCTCTGTTAGAGAGAAGTATAGCTCTGTTAGAGAGACACAGCTCTGTTAGAGAGAGAGACAGCTCTGTTAGAGAGAGGCACAGCTCTGTTAGAGAGAGACACAGCTCTGTTAGAGAGACACAGCTCTGTTAGAGAGGTGCACAGCCTTCCTAAACACTCCCCCACCACCTCCCTGCCCAATGGTGAATGCAGGCTCCATGGACACTGCCGTACAGACTGCCCCCCGGGTGGCCCAAGCAGGGTGTGATCGAGTTCCAGAATTACCAAGCTGAACAGCAGAACAGGCAATCAGAGCCTGTACTGAGAGAAGTGTCCTTCTGCACCCGGGGGAGAGAGAAGGTGTGCGTGTATGTACATGTGTGAGAGTTAGTGTGTGTGTGTGTGTGTGTGTGTGTGTGTGTGTGCTTGATTGTGTGCGGTGTGTGTTTGTATTATTCATTCATTTGTGCACACTGTAGTGTGGGTGTGGCTTACTGTATGATGGGTGGGGTATGCTGTATGGTGAGTGTGGCTTACTGTAGGGTGGGTGTAGTTTACTGTTGGTGGGGGGGTATGCTGTATGGTGAGTGTCGATTACTGCGGGATGGGTGTGGTTTGCTGTAAGGTGGGTATGGTTTACTGTAGAATGGGTGTGGTTTACTGTGGGTTGGGTGAGGTTTACTGTATGGTGGGTGTGATTTACTGCTGGGTGGGTGTGGCTTACTGTATGGTGGGTGGGATTTACTGCTGGGTGGGTGTGGCTTACTGTATGGTGGGTGTGGTGTACAGAGGTGGATCAGTTGGTCACTGCTGTTGCTTGGATACAGGTGGGTGTGGTGGGCAGGCCCGGTGCGGGGCATTGGACCCTCTCCAGCTGCCTGTTTCGAATGGTGGAGCGCAGCGCCGGTGCTGTTCTGATTGACGGGGTCGACATTGTCAGCGTGGGCTTGCACCAGCTGCGCAGGCAACTCAGCATCGTTCCACAGGTGAGCGGAATCCAGAAAACACCTGCATTCACCTTCCTAACACGTTTTCCCAAGCACTGTCCGCCCCTGGCTTGTCTAAGCTCAACACTGTTCATATCTGAACATATCAGGCCTACTCCACTGAGTGCATTGATACAGAACACCGTTTTCTAGAGTGTGAGGTCACTGCGGTCCCTGAGCTGAAGTTATTGCTCCCTCCCTGTGGAACAGGACCCAGTGCTGTTCCCTGGCTCCTTACGAGAGAACCTGGACCCACTGGGCCAGCACACAGACCCACAGGTATGGCTGGCCCTGGAGCTGTGTCACCTGCAGGAGCAGATAAGCTCACTGCCAGGCCAGCTGCTTCACCCACTGCAAGAGGGCAGGGCCCACCTCAGGTGAGCTCTGCTAAGTGACAGGTGTGTAGGGGACAGGTGTAAAGGGATCAGGTGTGTAGGGGACAGGTGTAAAGGGATCAGGTGTGTAGGGGACAGGTTTAAAGGGATCAGGTTTTGGGTTGGATTCACAGTGAGTAAGGATTCATAGAATGCTTAACTTCCTAACTCTGGCTCACACTCACACACACACACACACGCACACACACACACACACACACACACACGCACACACACACACACACACGCGCGCAGCACAGGACAGAGGAGGCTGGTGTGCTTGGCTCGGGCCTTGCTGAGGAAGTCCCGAGTCCTGGTCGTGGAGGAGGCCCCGCCCTGCGTTTCCGTGGAGATGGAGCGGCAGCTGCAGCAGGCGGTCGGCAGGGGGTTCACAGGCTGCACGGTGCTGATGGTGGCCCGCCACCCGCAGGCCGTGATTGACTGCGACAGGTGGGTGTGGCCCTGCGACTGAGTGGCCCTGCCTGTGTGTCTCTCTGCGCGGCTCTCACGGCAGGGCTCCGTGTTGATGGCTTGTGTCTCTGGTCCCTGCAGGGTGCTGGTGCTGGATGCTGGCAGAGTGAAGGAGTTCGACAGCCCTTCTAACCTCCTCCAGCAGAGGGGGCTGTTCTACCAGCTGGCATTGGAGGCGGGGCTTATCTCAAGGAAGCAGGGAGGCGGGGACTGAAATGGGGGTGGGGCCCCATGGAGACAGCCCTCTTTTGCACATGGGGGGGATGGAAAGCAGACTCTGCCCAGGCTTATGTCTGGGCCCGTCTCCCTCCCTCCCTCCCTCCCTCAGGCACAGATCACTGCGGTTTCTGTCTGTCCTGCTGTGTCTGCAGACCCCTCTGTACCATCAGCTCTCACAGCCATGATGACATTTCATGTGTCACAGGTGCTACAGAGCAGCTGTGGGCGTGAACAACAGAGCAAAAAGGCCCCATGACGCCACCCTGTGGCCACCACTGTAATGGCATGAGCAGGACTCAGACTCTGATGTGCAGTGTGCCGCAAAGGATTATGGGAGATCGCACGGGGTCGTGCATAGCTCTAAAGGATAATGAATGATCACACAAGATTATGAGTCTTCATAAACCGTGGCCAGAGATACAGAGATTCTGATCTCATCAGTACTGCCATTGACTTTCAACAGAGTCCTCCCGCACTCGTGAGGAGAATCTCGAGGTGGACTACATGGAAACGTGCTGAGAGAAGGGTGTGGAAACTGTCAAATGATTCACTGTGTTTGCAGGTGTTTGTAGGGCTCCGTCAGAGTGCTGGACACTCAGATAGTACAAAGACTCAGACCTGTATCCCCCCCAACACTGTGTGTTGTTATTGTATTATTTCCTGATATTATATAATATAATAGCCACATACAAAATCCCCTGTCATCTCCTCAGATGAATATTCACTACGGATTCTGAATGGCAATGCATTTCTGTTCATGAGAATCACTCATTTTTCAGGACAGTTCTGTGTCAGTCATATATTCATGTAATGAATAGCATGGCACATGGCATAATTTTAGTTTGTTTTTAGTTAATAGTTTTTTTGTTTGCTTTCTGAATTGTATATTATATCAAATGTAACTGTAAGAGTTCAAAAAAAGAAAAAAATAATAAAATCATCATCATGTTATCATCTGCAGGTTGAGTTTGGGGGAGGGGGGGCTCAGTTGGGGGGGGGGGCAGTGGGTTGGAGAGCGCACCCCCACAGCAGTGAGATGCAACTTTAGGTCCTTTTTTGATTTCGGTTGGAATGAAACTCAAGTCGGTTGCATTTTCACAACATGGGTTTTGTGTCGTAAGGGGGGCGGGGGGGGGGCATCCTGAGGCTGTTTGAGGCCAACTGTCACTGACACACACACGCGCACACACACACACACACACACAGACATGCACATGCGCACCCACACAGATACACACACACACACAGATACACACACTCACACACACATGCACACACACATACACACATACACACACACACACACACAGACATGCACATGCGCACCCACACAGACACATGCACGCACTCACACACACACACACACACACGCACACTCACACACACGTGCAGACTCACACACACATGCAGACTGCAAAACATCAACATTTTTAAAAACCACACTTACAATTAAAAATTAAGAAATGCAGTGTGACATTTGGTCATTTGTTTGAGTCAGAAAGGATATTTACAGAGGCGAGACAGTATTTCTGCCAGAAAGGCCCGGATTCCCCGTGTGCATGTCTGTGTGTGTGTGTGTGTGTGTGTGTGCGTGTCTGTGCATGTCTGTGTGTGTGTGTGTGTGTGTGTGTGTGCGTGTCTGTGCATGTCTGTGTGTGTGTGTGTGTGTGTGTGTGTGTGTGCGTGTCTGTGCATGTCTGTGTGTGTGTGTGTGTGTGTGTGTGCGTGTCTGTGCATGTCTGTGTGTGTGTGTGTGTGTGTGCGTGTCTGTGCATGTCTGTGTGTGTGTGTGTGTGTGTGTGTGTGTGTGTGTGCGTGTCTGTGCATGTCTGTGTGTGTGTGTGTGTGTGTGTGTGTGTGTGTGTGCGTGTCTGTGCATGTCTGTGTGTGTGTGTGTGCGTGTCTGTGCATGTCTGTGTGTGTGTGTGTGTGTGTGTGTGTGTGTGTGTGTGTGTGTGTGTGCATGTCTGTGTGTGTGTGTGTGTGTGTGTGTGTCTGTGTGTGCATGTCTGTGTGTGTGTGTGTGTGTGTGTGTGTGTGTCTGTGTGTGTGTGTGTGTGTGTCTGTGTGTGTGTGTGTGTGTGTGTGTGTCTGTGTGTGTGTGTGTGTGTCTGTGTGTGTGTGTGTGTGTGCTGCATGGCTTTAGTGCTGTGGTGTTTTGCAGGCGCTCTGCTCCTGTGTGAGAGAGGCACGGCACTGCACAGTGCCAAACGCAGCCCTGATCACAGCCGCGGCGTCCACATTTCACTGCCACCAGTAACATCCTAAAGCTAAGCGATTCTGTCTCAACTAACGAGTGATTATTCCGCTGTTAGTCTGTCTGTCTGTCCGTCTGTCTGTTAGCGCTGACGCATCGGCACATGGGCCCGGGTGGGGCATTTTCCGAAGACCGGAAACCCCCTGGCGCAGACCCCACCCTGACACACCGCTGCGTACATCAGTGCGCCCGTGTGCTGTGTCCAAACAAGGCCTCAGGGCAACGCATCCTCCGCCTGCTCAAAGACGCGGGAGCATCGCAAAGGCGGGCTGGAGTCTCCCGAGTTTCCCCCAGGAAGTGCGGTTTCTTACAGCACAAAGCGCAAGGCTGCAGCAGGGCTGAACCGGAGAGGGTCAGAGAGCTGTGGAGGAACAGACTAACAACAGCTGTATGTCACATATCATATGATACATATGATATATAACCAAGAACAGCTTTCTAGTCCACCACTCAGTTGTACAGATTCGTCACTGTGAAATTTAAAAAAAAAACTTTTCTTTGCTATCAAATAAAAAGTAAAAATAAGTAATGATAGATGATCAGCCCTGAGTGTTTTGATGGCTTTATGGAAAGAGTAGTGTCTATTAAAAATTTCATTTGACTGGTCTGTTTCAATGGAACAGCATGCCTGACGCCCCACAGTTGCTGAATACCCCCCCCCCCCCCCATCCCCACCCCACCACCCCTCCCACAGAGTGTTTCCCCATCTTTCACCGTGGTGGGGGCAGAGGGCCGGGTCATTTGGGGGCTCGGGTTGCAACAGTGTCGCTTCCTCATCCTGCTCTCCTTATAAAAGCAGAGACAGGAGCACCTGTCCCAAGGCAGGCATCCTCAGAGCGCAACCTGCTGCTGTTTCATTGGCTCTGCCTGGCTTAGGAGTGGGCTCTCTTCTGACCCGGTGCTGTTTGGCTGAGGCCCTGTTCTGCTGTGACCCGGTGCTGTTTGGCTGAGGCCCTGTTCTGCTGTGACCCGGTGCTGTTTGGCTGAGGCCCTGTTCTGCTGTGACCCGGTTCTGTTTAGCACAGGTTCTGCTGTGACCCGGTTCTGTTTAGCACAGGTTCTGCTGTGACCCGGTTGGAACCATGAAGCTGCTGCTGCTGCTGCTGGCCTGCCTGCCCCTCTGCACGGCCCGCAGGCTGGGCCGGTGTGAGGTGGCCCGCATCTTCAAAGGGCAGGGTCTGGACGGGTTCGAGGGCTTCGCGCTGGGCAACTGTAAGCATGTTCTGCTCCAGACTATCCTGTGTGCTTAGTGGACCCTCTTACCCACAGCGACTTCCATGTTACTCATTTATGCAGAAATGTAGAAATTTTCTGAGGCAATTTAGATTAAGAATCTTGCCCAGGGGTACAGTGGAGGTGCCCCTCTGACTGGGAATGTTCTCACCCTCTTCAGTTGCAGCACAGGGGTTAACACATCTGCATTTTAAAAACAAAACAAAAACTTTTGTGTTTTAAATGCTAGCATTTACCATTATTTGGCAATATCAAATGTATTCTCATTTATGTTAGTTTTTATTCTGTCACATTTTCGTAACATCTTTTCGTGAGTTTGTTTCTGGTCTCCTCCTCAGACGTGTGCATGTCATTCTGGGAGAGTAAGTGGAAGACCCACAAGGTCCGGGAGAGCAGCAACGTGGGGAAGGACTACGGAATCTTCCAGATCAACAGCTTTAAGTGGTGTGACGACGGCACACCCGGCGGAAAGAACATATGTGACGTAAAATGTGGGGGTGAGTGTCCCATACATCTGCATGCACATGCACACCCCTCATGCATGCGCACACACACACACACACACACAAAGACTCGCACAACCCTCACAGATGCACGCAGGCATGCACACATACACATGTGCTCACACACGCACACACCCCACACATGCTTACACACACATGCATATCTCATATAAAACGCAGGTGGCCACAGGTTGTTGGAGGTTTTGATATGGGGGGATACAGTATCAGCTCGCTGGGGTCTGTCCCGGTAACCTCTCTGCCCCTGTATGCCAGAACTCCTGAAGGACGACCTGAAGGCATCCATTGAGTGTGCGAAGATCATCGTGAAGAGAGAGGGGCTTAAGGCATGGTAGGTGGGACATTTTGTTCCCTGCTGGGACACTGCTGTTGTACTCTTGGGCAAGATACTTAATCCACAATTGCCTCCGTAAATATCCAGCTGTGTAAACACATAAATCTGTAACCTATGTAAGTGAATCTGGGTAAGAGCATCAGCTGAATGACAATAATGTAATGTAATGTAATGATGTAACAGGAGTGGTGACGGCGTGCTGTAATGGTGTTACGAGTTACTGCTGTGCTGTTCCCCTGCAGGGACACCTGGAATGACTACTGTAAGGGGCGAAATATGAAGCGCTGGGTCAAGGGTTGTGACCTGAAGAGGCGACATTAGAGCCAGCAGCCCTATATAAACACAACCGCCTGTCTCTCTCGCTTTGCTCCTCTCCCTCACATCGCTGCTGGATTTTAGTTGCTCACTGTTGAGTCTGCTGAAAGGCACTGGCATGTACACAGGTGAATTAAAGCATAATTCAAACAGACTAAAACTTTCCTGTTGTTATTGATAAACACAAAATGATTTTACTGGACGTACAGTTTTATTTCCAAATGCGTTTGAGTATCAGAGTAAATTGGAGTAAATTATGCTGAGTGCTGATTATGTTTTGTGATGATCCGAACAGTGGCGACACATCACGCAGTACATGCACAGGCCTTACTGATCTTCATCAATTTTTGCGCGGTTATTGTATTTTAAGCCAAATTTACTGAAGCATGCTACATTGGGTCTTTCTTTCTGGCAGTTTGGTTCATAAACAGTTTGGTTTATAAAAATGATCAAAAACAATACGGTTACAGCCACCTAATGGCAGCTAGCTAGCTGGAGAATAGTACTGTCCGATTGTTGTAGACCCATTATTGGCTAGCCAGCATGTAAATCGAAAAATTAAAACACGACAAGTTTTTATTTATTTATTTATATTTAACCTTTATTTCACCAGGTTTGTCCCATTGAGATTAAGATCTCTTTTACAAGAGAGACCTGGCCAAGAAAAGCAGCACACCAAGTTTCAGACAAGACAAAAATTACATAGGCATTAAAAATACACAAAAAGACAAAGGACAAGTAGAAAGTGCAAAGGCAATCAATTTTCAGCTAAAAACATTTGCAATTCCCAATAGACTCTGTTTCCCAACTCTTAACAATAGCTTTAAATTCACTGAGCGTGACCAAGTCCTGAAGTTTTAACTCTTTTTGCAGGCTATTCCAGGCAGAGGGTGCAGAATACATGAAAGCCTTCTTGCCAAACTCAGTACGAACTTTAGGAACAGCCAAAGGCAAAGAAGCTTGAGACCTTAACCTATAAGTGCCTTTACATTTTTGAGAGTTTTTACTCTCAAACAAATTTTACAGAGTTGCTCAAGTTACAAACTAGGATCAGAGGGAATGGGGCAGTTCTACAGAGGGATGGCAGGCAGAGCTGCATGGGGCAACATGGAAGATATTTATCCATGTTTATTTACATTTATACACATATAGATAGATATTTCGCTCCGGTGATGTTAGATAACTAGCTCACTAACACATAAAATAGGACGCTGTCGAACGGTACAACCCACGCTAGAGCCGTGGGCGTTGTTGTAGTGGCACGCTCACACAGCTACAGTGGCGTTTTTTTTTTTTTTTTTGAAAGGGAAACATTTTGTCCCACATTGATTTTCACCACTGAGCAGCTAATTAAACATTGGAAATGTTCAGTCCTGCTCCACACGGGTGCCCTGAATGATAGATGGTCATTAAAAGGCTTAACTGACTACCCATTTGTTTCTTTATATAAGTATTTTTACAGTAATAATCCCTATGTATATGTTCATCTCTGCGTACCTTACTTTGTGTATATTGTGTGTGTGTGTGTGTTTTGAAGCTCAGAGCATGATTTCCACACTCTTTTCTGTGTGTGAAATATAAGGTCATTTCACAAAGTGAAGCACAAGCCATTTCATCCTTAACCTCAGGTCATGAGCCATGCAACACTTCCCGTGTATTTCAGCAGCCAAACTCATAATGTGATGAAAGACAGGAATCCATTATGACACTTAGGATGACATCACAGTAGATGCTCTTACCCAGGACAATGTACATGTCACCCATTACATTACATTACATTACATTACTGTCATTTAGCAGACGCTCTTAATTTTATCCATTCATACAGCTGGATATTTGCTGAGGCAATTCTGGGTACCTTGTCCAAGGGAGGAATTGAACTGGCAATCTCTGTTACAAGCCCAGCCCCTTAACCAGCGCACCGTAGTTAGACACGATGTGACCACAGCTCCCTGCCTTCCCTCTTTAGGGCTGTCCCGAGCACAGGACGGCCTGCTGGACCTAACCACACTGGCCATTAAGTGATTGCTACTAATGACTATTGATTACTGATTGATGGTTTTGACATTTACAGCACAATTAAGCTTTATGGCTGCCAGAGACTGAGGATTGATGGAGAGGGTAATCATGACCCCAGTTCTTCACTGTCTGCCTGTGAGTAGAGTGTGTGTGAGAAAGGCAGAAGAGTGTGTGAGACAGAGAGAAGAGTGTGTGAAAGACTTTGATTAGCTTTAAAAAAAATCAAATCTATGATTTCATCCACTCGTATCTCCACCAGCTTGTAGCTCGTCCGGCCAACTATTGCAACTTAGTCATACAGCGCTTCTAATATTCTTGACTTTTTACATGGCTTTTTTGCTTGTGTTGTACCCTGCCTCACTTTTATGTTGCTTTGGATAAAAGCATCTGCCAAATGAATACATGTGAATGTAAGTGCTGACAGGCAGAAGAGTGTGTGAGACAGGACAGCATGTGTGAACGAGAGGAGAATGTATGAGTGTAAGAGGCAGTGAGGGAGAAGTATGTATGTGAGACAGAGAGGAGTGTGATTCTTTAATCCTAATAAACTAAACGCAACATAGGCAAGCCCCGTATCTGTGTGGAGAGGACCTGTCCCCTTCTCTCTCCCACATGCTTCAGCTGCCTGTAATTAAAGTCATATCTGTAATTACTCAATCCAGGGTGCGAGCTCTAACGTCAAAGAAAAAGACCAATTTCATTTAATTGGATATTTAATTAATACTGTGTTTTAAAGAGCGTTGTGTTCCTATGGTAATTACAAAAAACCAGATAAGTCTCTCACCATATGTGTGTGTGTGTGTGTGTGTGTGTGTGTGTGTGTGTCTGTGCATGCCCGTGTGTGTGTATGTGTACACTATGTGTGTGCACAGGTTCTAAATACTGCACCAAGTGACACGCACACACACACACACACACACACACACACACACACACACACACACACACACACACACACGCAAAATCGCACATTCGGTCACAGACACACACAAAGACGCACATGCTCAATATCTCACTAACACTGCAGCACATTATAACATGTAAGCTTTTAATAGGAATTCTCTTCACAGAACAAGACATGAGTGACAGATGTGTGGGATGGTTATGATCTATACAGCATCAGGGTGGATCGTTTACCAAGGCAAACATGAGTACAAAACACCACGCAACCACTCATTAACTGTTACATTTCAACAACTAAAGCCCATTCAGATCAAAGGGATACATTTAAAAACTCACACAATCTATCAAGTATAAGGCTTGTACGCACACACACAGTCTCTTTCCCTTGTTCTGTTCTGACAAACGGAGCTGTTCTGGGTGCTCTCAGAGCAGCAGGGCCGGGTCTGGCTGCTCAGTGAGGAGGGAGGCAGTTTTCCGCACTCTCAGTAGCAGAGTTCAGACTGTGGCTGGCAGCCGGGTCAGAGCTGTGGAGTTCACTGCATGCACAGACTCCAAGTAGCCCCATGGAGGGGTTTCACCTTTGCATCATGGACGTGAAATTTTCCCTTTAAGTGTGCGTGCGTGTGTGTGTGTATGTGTGTGTGTGTGTGTGCGTGTGTGTGTGTGTGCGTGCATGCGTGTGTGTGTGTGTTTGCATGTGACTGTGTGTGTTTCCTCTATGCGGAGTTATTCCCAGCTCTCCGCGTTCACGTCTGGTGGATGGTTTGACGGTGATATGGAAGATTGGTTTGACCTGATTTGTGTCGCCGGGGAATTAAAATGTTTAAACTGCTTTTTATCTCTGTTCCCTTCTCATCAGGCTTAATTAGAGTTAATTTAATCACAACGAATATTTCACACCAATTAGAGAGAGTCCCTCCCTCTCTGATGTCACTCCGAGCCTCACCGGGCAGTGGGGGGTGGGGGTTGGGGGAAAAACAGGGAGAGTGAATTTTGTCTATGTGTAAGTGTGGATGTGTGAGCGTGTATGAGTTCAAATACACTGCAACTCTGACACCCTCTAACTCTAACATCCTCTAACTCCATCACACTTAAGCTAACATGTCCTGCCTCCAATATTCTCTGATCCTCTCATACCACATATACCCTTCAGCACAATCTAACTCCAATGCCCTACAATTCTAACTTGAGCATTTTCTAATTCCAGCAGGCTGTCACTATCAGACTCACTCCAACACATTCTTATTTCTACAGCCTCTTACTGCAATACCCCCTCTCCAACATGCTTTCACTCCTACACTGACTTACTCTTTCACTATCAGCACACTCTAACTTCAACACACTCTCACTCTAACAACACACTGCAGTCCAAAGTGATCCAACCCCAACACACTATAACTCCAACACACTAAAGACCAATACAGGTGAGCAAAAATCCACAGTCTCTCATGCAAGTTGTTGGTGAATGGATGTAACACAGTAGTTCTGTAGATATAATCCTGATTGGTTGTCAGCAAAGAGCCTTTAACTTTAACCTTTAACTGCTTAGCTAATCAGAGAGCAGCGAGGTGTAAATTGAGGACCATTAGAGTTTCCACATTAGAGTTTCCACAAGCATTGTAGCAGTTTTAGCATTCTCCAACCAGGTGACATGAACTATTTTAGAAATCAGTCAAAGCAACAACATACAGTATTTTAGGTTTTATCCATAGATGCTCAAATACACAGAGCACGACCTTGGTCCAGCGGGATGATTGGCACTTATGTACAAGTGTGTAATGCAAGCTTATTTAAGTGTACAGATGCTACAGGTATGCTTGGGGTTTAGGTCAGCTGTGTTTGGGTCATGTGTATTTACATCAGGTGTTTTTTATCTCGGGTGTGATTGGATGTCGTCTGCATGGATTGGGTGTGTTGGGAGTTTGGGTCAGGTGTGTTTGTGCTGCCTATTTTTGGGTGGGGTGTGTAATGAGTTTGGGGCAGGTGTATTTAGGGGGAGTGTAACTGGAGTTTGGGTTTGATGGGGCAGTACTGAAACGGAATGGCTCGACCTCGGCAGCTAAAACACAATGTAATTATTAGCAAGGAGAGATTGGGCCGCAGGGTTCATCAGCTTGTCCCACTACAGGCCTTCAGCTGGCTACATGCAGGAGCCAGCCAGTCCTCCCAGCTTCAGTGCAACAGAGCCCTGAATAACACAGCTCCATCTGGTGGCGGAGGGCAACAGCTCAGAGGAGAGGAGAGGCTTCGAGATCACCAATTGACTAACACATTGCTCACCGCCCCAAAAGGAACTGAAGTACAGACAGAGGATTGAGCTCACTTAACTGTCCTGAAAAATCACACAATCACGACCCTAAAATGTTTTTGTGTCTGCTGCTGTGACACTCATCTCAGACTCTGTGGATTAATGTGTATTTCTCTGCTACTGTGTATACTTCTATTGCATGTTAGCTGGCTAGCTAAGACGTGCTTGTAGTTGCTTTACATGGTTTCCGGACTGAAAAAGCATGCTGCTGCTATGTTACATGAAATCTGGCAATCCTGTCCTCCTCCTTAATAACACTTTTTAATAACACATAGTACTGTTAAACTAAATATCACTAATGTATATTTAAGGATGTTCAATACAGTTATTACTGCTTTACAAAGCATTTATAATTGCCTTACTAACAGTACGTGAAAAGTTAATGAGCAGAAAGATTTTCATTTTGGTTTCTATATCAGATTGGTAAGGAAGTAATTACACTTGAATTCAAAACAAAAAATGTGAACATACCGGAAGTAAAGTAAAAAACAATTCTAAATTATTTCACATTTAAGTATCGCCTATATATCATGTATTAAACTAAGCTACAATCGAATACTGTATGTTCGGATGGTGTTCTAACTTGATGCTGAATTGTTTTTGTTATTATTCTGATAGCATAGCTACAGTGTTCGTAACTGTAATAACCTGTAAATGAAGTCGATGATAGTTTTACAGACCATTTTCATGCACAGACAGAAGAGAGCAGCTGACAGTATGATATGACATGACATGACACTGAAGTATCCTCAGAAAGAGTCCCACCACTTTCTTACTCCCAAAATGACCCCTGGGTTCAGGCGTGTTAAATGTCTGAGACAAATGCATTTGGGTAAGATGTGTCTGGCACAGGTGTGTTTGACTCAGCTGTATTTGATTCAGGTGTGTCTGGAGGTCTGGGCAGATGTGTTCAGTTCAGGTGTGTCTGAAGTTTTGAGGAGGTGTTTTTGTAGTTTTGGGCAAGTGTGTTTGGATCAGGTGTGTTTGGGGTTTTGGATCAGGTGTGTTTGGAGATTTGGATCAGGTGTGTTTGGGGTTTTGAGTCAGGTGTGTTTGGAGATTTGGATCAGGTGTGTTTGGGGTTTTGGATCAGGTGTGTTTGGGGTTTTGGATCAGGTGTGTTTGGAGATTTGGATCAGGTGTGTTTGGGGTTTTGAGTCAGGTGTGTTTGGAGATTTGGATCAGGTGTGTTTGGGGTTTTGGATCGGGTGTGTTTGGGGTTTTGGATCAGGTGTGTTTGGAGATTTGGATCAGGTGTGTTTGGGGTTTTGGATCAGGTGTGTTTGGGGTTTTGGATCGGGTGTGTTTGGAGATTTGGATCAGGTGTGTTTGGGGTTTTGGATCAGGTGTGTTTGGTGATTTGGATCAGGTGTGTTTGGAGATCTGGATCAGGTGTGTTTGGGGTTTTATCTGTTCCCTTACTGCTGTCCTGTCAGGAGTCCGGGAAGGAAATCAGGGGATGGTTATTTATATCTTCATCATGGCCTCGTTATCAGGTGAGATGCACCTGAGCCTTCCTGTCACTCACACCTCCATCCCGCTCTCAGACTTGGGCGTCTTTGAGATCCACAGCGTTGACTGGTTCGTGCTGCTTTTTGTCCGGGGTTTGCTGCACAGGGACACGTGAGGAAAACACAGATGTGACCGGGGTGATTCTGTAAATGACACTGAGCTCGTTAGCAGGGGGGAGAGTTTCTGAGATGTTTGTGTGAAAGAGAAATGCACTGAAACCATGCAGGTGTCCAGCACTGTGGACACTCCCTATACAGGGCTATACAGGGCTATACAGGGCTATACAGGGCTGTATGGACCTGTACGGGATTTCAGTCTCTCCTCTGCTGAGTCATAACTCTGGTGTTGCTAGATGCAGCTGATGAAGCTGCTAACTGTAACCGTAAATTTGTAAGTCATGGCTGCAGTGTGGTCTGTAAAGTGTGTGTGTGTGTGTTTGAGTGTCTGTGTGTGTGTGTGCGTGTGTGTGTTTGAGTGTCTGTGTGTGTGTGTGTGTGTGTTTGAGTGTCTGTGTGTGTGTGTGTGTGTTTGAGTATCTCTGTGTGTGTGTGTGTGTGTGTGTGTGTGTGTGAGTGTCTGTGTGTGTGTGTGCGTGTGTGTGTGTGTTTGAGTGTCTGTGTGTGTGTGTGTGTGTGTGTGTGTGTTTGAGTGTCTGTGTGTGTGTGTGTGTGTTTGAGTGTCTGTGTGTGTGTGTGTGTGTGTGTGTGTGTGTTTGAGTGTCTGTGTGTGTGTGTGTGTGTTTGAGTATCTCTGTGTGTGTGTGTGTGTGTGTGTGTGTTTGAGTGTCTGTGTGTGTGTGTGCGTGGTGATTGTAAAACTCCGCCATATCCAGGAACCCATAGGTGAGTCACTGGCTGCTGCTGCCTCCCCATCACTCACTGGTGTTAAATCCTTGTATTGTGTCATAAGTACATGAGGCAAACACCGAGAAGCTGGACCCTCATGTCCTTTAGATTTTAAAACATTACCGGGGGTTTGACTGGGCTCCAGAAAGCCTTTCACAGCCACGTGGAGAGTTAAGGCCGTGATTGAGTGCAATGCCTGGAGGCAGACCGTCCGCAGAAGTGATTGAAAATATGTTAAAAAGACATCACTCCCTGCAAATGCAGCTTCATAAATATAACAGATGACACAAATATAGCAGCGTGTGATGTGTGGCTGAGCGGAGGGGGTTTACTGGCCTGCTCCGTCCTCTCTCCGTCTCCCGTGTTTGAGTGGCAGGTCCTACAGGAAGCCCAGCCTCCGTGACTAATGAAGGGATCGCTGGGAAGACCCTACGCCCCTTGTATACGCTGAGCCATTGTTACTGCGTACGCACCGCCTGCCAAATTCTCTGCCTACCGAACCCATCGTCATCACAGAGCTATGTCCCTTTACTGAGAAGCAGGGGTCTACTGATCCAGGGTCAGCAGGGGTACGGAGACTGAATGCATAGCAGGAATCCTGTGCCGCTGCACTGCTCCCGTGTTCATGCGTGTGTGCATATATGTGCATGCGTGTGTGTCTGTGTGTGTCTGTGTGTGTCTGTGGGTGGAGGCGTGAGTCTTACATTGAATCTTATATTGTGTGTTACTGTGTGTTACAGCATGTTACAATGTGTTACAGTGTGTTCAGCGTATTACAGCATGTTACAGTGTGTTACAGTGTGTTAGAGCATATTACAGTGTGTTACAGTGAGTTATAGCATATTACAGTGTGTTACAGAGTGTTACGGAAGCACAGTTCCCCTCACCTCTTGCTGAGCATCTGAAAGCAGCAGGTTCCTGAAGCCACCAGGATCAGCAGGAGCAGCGGAATGGTGGGAATGATCACATAGACCAGGAGCAGGCCTGCAGACACACACACCGTCACACACCCTGATTACATACACACCGTCACACACTCTGATTATACACACACCGTCACACACTCTGATTATACACACACCGTCACACACTCTGATTATACACACACCGTCACACACCCTGATTATACACACACCATCTCACACTCTGATTATACACACACCATCACACACTCTGATTATACACACACCGTCACACACCCTGATTATACACACACACCGTCACACACCCTGATTATACACACACCATCACACACTCTGATTATACACACACCCCCACACACTCTGATTATACACACACCATCACACACTCTGATTATACACACACCCCCACACACTCTGATTATACACACACCATCACACACTCTGATTACATACACACACCGTCACACACTCTGATTATACACACACACCGTCACACACCCTGATTATACACACACCATCACACACTCTGATTATACACACACCATCACACACACCATCTCACACTCTGATTATACACACACACCATCACACTCTGATTATATACACACCGTCACACACCCTGATTATACACACACCATCACACACCATCTCACACTCTGATTATACACACACACCATCACACTCTGATTATATACACACCATCACACACTCTGATTATACACACACCATCTCACACTCTGATTATACACACACACCATCACACTCTGATTATACACACACCATCACACACTCTGATTATACACACACCATCACACACTCTGATTATATACACACCATCCCACACTCTGATTATACACACACCATCACACACACCATCCCACACTCTGATTATACACACACCATCACACACACCATCTCACACTCTGATTATACACACACACCATCACACTCTGATTATATACACACCGTCACACACTCTGATTATACACACCATCTCACACTCTGATTATACACACCGTCACACTCTGATTATATACACACCGTCACACACTCTGATTATACACACCATCTCACACTCTGATTATACACACCATCTCACACTCTGATTATACACCCACACCATCACACTCTGATTATATATACACACCATCTCACACTCTGATTATACACACACCATCTCACACTCTGATTATACACACACCATCACACACTCTGATTATACACACGCCATCACACACTCTGATTATACACACACCACCACACACTCTGATTATATACACACCATCACACACTCTGATTATACACACACCATCACACACTCTGATTATACACACACCATCACACACACCATCCCACACTCTGATTATACACACCATCACACACTCTGATTACACACACACCACCACACACTCTGATTATACACACACACCATCACACACTCTGATTACACACACCATCACACACTCTGATTATACACACACCACCAAACACTCTGATTACATACACACACACCATCCCACACTCTGATTATATACACACACCATCACACACTCTGATTATACACACACCATCACACACTCTGATTATACACACACCATCTCACACTCTGATTATACACACACCATCTCACACTCTGATTATACACACACCCCCACACACTCTGATTATACACACACCATCTCACACTCTGATTAAACACACACCATCACACCTCTGATTATACACACACCCCCACACACTCTGATTATACACACACCGTCACACACTCTGATTACAGAGACACCGTCACACACCTTTGCACAAATACACTCACATATAGACATTCCCTACCACAAATACACACACACACACACACACACACACACACACACAGTGTTCCAGCTCTACAGTGGGAAAGGGGTATGAGTTGGACCAAATGGGACAGTGCTCTTCAAGTAAAGGTGTGAGCAGCCACAGCGCCACCGTGTGTCCCAGTGAGGTAGTGAGCAAACTGTCTCACCTGAGGGCCCAGCCACCAGCACATGGGGACCCCCGTCTTCATCAGTGATGGAGGGGTCCTTCTCTTCAGGCTGTTTAGGGGACACATCTGCAGACACAGGGGTGAGGGACCTGAATGGGTGGTGCTGGCAGCTGCATGTAAAAATGTCTGTTCTCTCATCTCTTTTTGATGCACCTCCAATCACAGTGGAAGATTATTGCAAAGAAAATGACAAAAAATACACCATTCTGCTCACCTGGGCTGGTCACAATTACCTATACACATATGTGTGTGTGTGTGTTTCTCACCTGGCTGATCCGTGTGTGTGTGTTTCTCCCCTGGTTGGTGTGTGTGTGTGTGTGTGTGTGTACGTGCATGATTTACCTGGCTGATGTGAATGTGTTTCTCACCTGGCTCACCTGGCTCCCGTGGTCGGTCTGCAAACTCCTTCTCCAGCAGGCTCTCTGAGGGATTATGGAAACAAGGGCTCAGGATCTAGGAAAACGGAGCCTTCCAGCCAATGAGGAAGAAGCCCAAAGATGATGTCATCCAGCTGGTGTTGAATTACTACAGCTGACCTGATTTAAAGTTTCCTGCCTCCACAAGTTTCTATAGGAATGAATGTTTTATGTGTGTGTTTTACATGTATGCGCATGTATGTAAGCCTGGCTACACTTGTGAGTGTGATTGTGTGTACATGTGTAAGTGTGATCGTGTGTGAAGGCGGCACGGTACCTGGCTCATACTTGCAGATGAAGTTGTGCTTCATGTTGCACCTGTCGTCGTTCCACTGGTACAGGTAGGCCCCGCCCAGGCCGTGGAGGGCAGTGGGCTGGTGGTACATCACCACGCAGGCCTCGCCCCCGCAGGAGGGCTCGTCCGAGTACCAGTTCCTGAAACACGGGACAGACACGCGTGTGTCACACCTGCACTCACGGACCCACTCTCCCCGGGTCAGAGCCGCCAGGGCAGCGGCGGTTCACTGCACTGAGAGTGAGGGAGCAGAGGGAGAGGTACGTAAAGGTCTGACGGGGTTCAGCATCGCCGGGATCTCACACCTCAGGTTTTACTCTGCTCACCTGTTCCCCGAGGGCCTCACCTGAACTGCGACACGCTGCCGTCCGTCCACCTGTACAGGTCGGGGCAGAAGGCGAAGCCGGCCTGCTCCTGCGGCTCGCCGTCGCGCGTCAGCCCGATCCAGAAGTCACCGTCGGCGATGCCGGGGCCGGCGCGGGCGGGGTCGGAGGCGGAGCTGGAGGCGGAGCTGAGGTCCTGCAGGAGGCGCTCGATGAGCT
>NC_050584.1:68312144-68342144 GCF_013368585.1 Megalops cyprinoides | reverse complement strand
GAGCTTAATTATTTCACTGTTACAGTGGTTATTATTGGTAAGCGTTATAATGCTTTTCCTATTCCACTGTTTTATCCCCCAGCTTTAGAATGTGTAGACTCGCGCAGCTTTTGTGATTGTTTAGCTTTAGAATGTTGACGTCACTGCAGTTTACTGTATTATTTATTCTTTTATTATTTTATTATTGCAGCGCGAGTTACAGAATGTTGTGGCTTTTGCAATATTTTTCAGACTTTCAGTTGCAGTAGTCATTCTTCTTTTGCCCGGCTTTGACTGATAGCGTTAGTAATTTGACTTCCGCGGTAAATATTATTTGCCGACTTTAGAATACTGTGACTAGTTACGTGTGTATGCTTGTTCAGCTTTAGAGTATTTTTCAGCATTGCATTTTACCCGCCTTTAATCCTGTCTTGCTGCTGCGCCAACCAAGTCGTTCATCTCGATGTCAATTAGTGCAGGGATTTCAACTGAATGTATGCTTGAATGTCTGAGGAATTGTGGTTACAAATAGATTTTATGTCTACATAATAAGGGTCTCAAGCCTGCTTTGAATGCCACGACCACAGAGAGGCATAAAAAGTTAAAAAGGAAGTATTAAAAAGTTTTCACCACTCACCGCTCACAACCCTCGCGCCATGGCAGCTCGAGACCATGACCATCACCCCGCACAGCGCAAGGAGGCTCGAGTCCGTGCGCATCGTGGACACCCGCGAGACCGTGGAGGTAAACGGCTGTGAACTGAATGCCCTCCCCACGCTTCACTGGCAGCGGCTCCGCTGGCTCGGTTCGGCCGTGGACATGGTCCCCCCGGACCGTGGCTGTCAGTGTGAGAGGCGCTCGCGGACTGGGCGAAGCTGCGCGCCACGCGCTGGCTCGTGCGACGTAGACTGAGCAGGAGCGAACGCGCGCAGCTGCCACAGTCTCGCGCTTTATTGATCTCCCCCTCGCGACTGGCAGAGTTCCACTCCAGCTAATCGAAAGGGGCACAGCTGTAACCTCGCGCCCCCGCCACGAATTTCATTAAGCCAAAACACACATCCCAGAATGCCACTTACGGCAAGTTTAAGACGAGGCAGATCATACGGAAGATAATGATAATGAAATGTGTGTCTACAGCTAAAATCTGTAACAATGGTGTATTTATTCACTATATAAAATGGCAAACCAAACAGAGTTTAAGCTTACTGTTTCGCTCATCTGTTTGCAGTTGACTTGGGCAGTGGCGTTGTAAGACCGAGCTGAAGAGTGTTTTCCGCTCTAATAACCGATGTTAATGTATATGCAGGTCCCATAGCTTTCATATGGGACGCACTTGGTGTTGGATACGTGCATGCGTGTGCGTGCTTAAGTTAGTCAGAATGTTTTTAATTAAAAGATTTAAACATACATACAATATACTATTAGCATTATTTTCAAGTTTTAGTTGTCAGGTGTGTTTGGCTCGGCAAGGGTTGAAGGTTTCAGAAAGATGAAAGATGAATGTGCGGATTTATGTCCATATATTTTCCAACACTTTATTGTGATAGCCAATTACCATGTCACAGACATTCTCTCCCTTGTGTTGATTGATTTTCCTCTCCAGTTATGTGAAGCCACGCCAGCACAAGGCTGTTAACTGTGCTGTAATATGCATCGACACAAAAATGCTATTACTTAATTTGCTGTTAGGTATTGATCAGTTATTTCCCACAGTAAATAGCGCTCTGTTCTGTGGATGTTCAATAAAGGCAGTCTGAAATTGCGTGACACATTATCAATAAATCCGCGACAGAATAAGCGGATCATCATTGGGAGGGATATTACAGAGATCTGGCAGGAAGCGGCGGAGGAAAACTGCCGGGTAATCACAAAGACGCGAGGCTGAGTGCTTTTTTCAGAGTCGCTGCCGGGCTCAGAAAAGTCCAGCTTGCAGAACCGAGCCTGAGCGGGCGGGGTTCTGGAAACGCAGCGTGCTCATTCTGTTGGCCTCCGCATCGGGTCCCGCACCTGACCCCGGAGTGAAGGCAACACGACTGCGAGACCTTTTGCTCGGTCACGCCGGACTGGACTGACAAAACAAGGCGCCTTTCCACGCAACACATGCTAGAAGGAGGAGGGGGATGGTTGTTTTTATGTGTTCGTACGTGACTATGATCCTGTATATTATAATGTTCGGCACGGCTGCACAGCTCCTGCCGAGCCACTGCGTTTGAATCCTCAGTCCTTGTGTTCGATGTGTGATTTCCGTCTGGTCGGAGGCACAGTGTCTGCATGGCGCTGTACAGCAGGACGTAGAGCCTGTCTGTGAATTCGCTACTACTCGACTTTCATTTCGTAATACGTGTGAATACAGTTGAGCCTGGGGAGCATACCAGTCTGTTTCCAGTGGAAATAGGCGAGAGCAGAGATTAAACAGAACCAATTGCAGAGACAAAGTTTAACAATACCTACGCTAGCAGTCGAAGTGATCTCTGAAATGCGCTCTGCACCGAGGCCTGACCGGGATGTTTGGTCACGTGTGAATACACCGCCCTTGTCCCTACGACACCTGACATCATCTGACACTTAAGGCTCAAATGTCTGTTGACGTAATATAAATGTAGCAAAGATTATTTGTCGTGAATATTATTATTTCATTGTATGCATAGAGAAAAACACAGGGAGGGAGTAAAATACAGAATTGCCGGTTTCTGGTTTTAAAAACACAGGGAGGGAGTAAAATACAGAATTGCCGGTTTCTGGTTTTCAGTTACTTTTTTAAAATTTATTTTATTACTTGTATTTTTAACATTCTTTTTGAAAAAAGTGTGGCCCTTTTCTTCTTTTTATTTCACCATATACTTATACACACACACACACAGACACACACACACACACACACACACATATATATATATATATATATATATATATATATATATATATATATATATATACTATACAGAGAGAGAGTGAGAGTATAAGCCAGAGAGGGGCAGCACATGAAGGAAAACAAAGAGATGGAAAGACGGAGAGAAAAAGAAGTGAAACAAGCAAAGAGGAGATAGCAAACACAGTTACACAGAGAGAGAGAGAAACAGGAAGAAAAGAGGCAGCGTGAGGAGGCAGCGCAGAGCAGGAGCACACCACACCTCTCCTCCCCTCTCTCCTCACACAGAACCCCCCCAACCCCCCCACCCCCATCCCGACCCCCTCATCACACAGGCGGAAATTTCCGTGGAGAAAAATGACCCCGCAGGGCTTCACCCTCGGAGAGAGGGCCGACGTCGCCGAACTTACCCACCCCCGCGGGATGAGTGAATACCTCTGTAAAATCCGCTCGGTAAATGAGCCCTGATTTCTAATGATTCGATTAAAGACTCCGAGCGGAGAAGTGAGATGGAGGGAACATTAGAGGAAAGGAGGAGACTTTCATTAAACACAGGCTTTGGAGTCGGATTGGTTGGGGGGGGTGGGGGGGGGTCCAGTGGGAGTGGATGAAATGACTCCTGTTTTAGATCATGTCCCACTGTCAGCTGATGTATCATCATATCATCATTTCACATAATTCATTTCAGATGAGGATGGTGTGAAAGCAGCTCCTTTTTTCTTCTCTGAGACTGAGCCAGCCTGGTTCCAGCTCTACAGTGGGAAAGAGATATAATGAGCCAGCCTGGTTCCAGCTCTACAGTGGGAAAGAGGTATGATGAGCCAGCCTGGTTCCAGCTCTACAGTGGGAAAGAGATATAATGAGCCAGGCTGGTTCCAGCTCTACAGTGGGAAAGGGGTATGATGAGCCAGCCTGGTTCCAGCTCTACAGTGGGAAAGGGGTATAATGAGCCAGCCTGGTTCCAGCTCTACAGTGGGAAAGGGGGTAAGAGTGTGACTGCATTTTGAACTCTGATCCTCCTCATCAAAGGCTGAAACATGACAGCATGGCTTGTGTCTAATGCTGTGTCTGTATCTGTACCAGTTGCTCCACTCTGGTTCCATTCCCTTTCATTTCATTTTATCTTGTTGCAATGCAGCAGTGTGAAAAAAATCACAGCGTTCGTTAGTTTCTGTCAGAACAGCTTGTCAGGCTGTTCTGTGTTTTCTGAGGCCTCCCAAAGACGCAGCGCGTCATCAGGAAAGGCTTGAGAGACGTGGGAGAGTGAGGCGGGGAGCAGATTTGTTTAGCCCTATTGTCATGTCAGTGCTGCACAGCTGGTATGCGCTGGGTTACACGCACTCTTAGAAGCAACGCCATTACCCAGTGACCTCACACAGTGTGTCTGACGCTGGAACCATAAGGTTAAAGAGGGTCGGGGTCTAAACCTAAAAAGCAGCGCGGGGGTGTGGTGGGGGACGGCAGAAACACGTCAGTTTAACGACCCGCTCTTTTACTGCACCTCAGAGAGACGCAGGGACTCGGGCCTGCAATCTCGTCCAGCCCTCCTCATCTCTTTGAGAGGTCGGCAATTCCCACTGCCCCCTCCCACAAGCCCCTGCGGCACTCAGGCTGCGTGGGCAGCAGGGTGACATCAGCTGGTGACAAACCCTCGCATCAGCGTAATGTGCGCTAATCTCGGTGCAAGGCTCAGGGGGTCAGCCACGCTCATGCCAGAACGCACGGTCGACCCACAATGCAACACAGGCAGAGACCACACAGCTGTACCATGTACACACACTACATTTGGCATTTAGCAGGCGCTCTTACCCAGAGTGACTTACATACAGTAGGTCACAATTTCATCCATTTATACAGTTGGATATTTACTGAGGCAAGTGTGGGTTAAGTATCTTGCCCAAGTGAACAACGGCAGTGCCCCAGCAGGGAATGGAAGCAGCAGCCTTTCAGTTATGAGCCCGGCCCCTCACCTTAATGCCATGCTGTGTCCCACATGAGCAAGGTGCCTACGCTGAAACTGCCTCAGTAGATGAACCTTGCGGGAACTGTCACCAAAGTAAGTTGCTGTGGACAAGACTGCAAAGCAAATAATGTAATAACAACGTAGCAACAAACCAAACCAAAATACACTCATACTCTCTCTCTCTACACACACACACACACACACTCACACACTCACACACTCACACACTCTCACACACACACACACACACACACACACACACACACACACACACACACGCATACACATACACATACACACACACACACATTCACACACTCACACACACACTCACACACACACTCACACACACACACTCACACTCACACACTCTCACACACACACACACACTCACACTCACACACTCTCACACACACACACACACATACACACACAAGCTCAAGCACAAACACACAGGCTGCCTCTCTCACATACACCTGTATGTGTCTCACCACACATATAGACCACATACAGACACTCTCATCCTGAGACATTCATTCTCTCTCTCTCTCTCTCTCTCTCTCTCTCTCTCTCTCTCAGCCACACACACAAAGACAGAGAGAGAGAGAGAGTGAGTGGGGGGGGGGGGGGGGAGAGAGACCTGACCTTATCCATTGATTTGTTGTTATCTCAATAACCTGTGTGTGTCTTACAAATTCAAATGGGGACATTTGATACGGCATTTGATATCTTTATTTCTCTGTGGAAATAAAGATACATGAGTACGTGAGTCCACAAGCAGAATCTTAGCAAAAAAATCTCATTGCTGCAGCCTAACCATGTCAGATTTCCTGAAGAAGGAACATGGCGTGTTGTTGTTTTTCCCTGTCTTCTCTTCTGTCTTCTTCCTCTCCTTATTTCCTCTTCCTAATTGTGCATCTGAGAGAGCGTGTGGTGCACTGGTTAAGTGGATATAAACTGATCCAGGGACAGGAGCATATTCTACCAAATTGCTCCATTTCCACAAATGGATTCTTATTGATTCTGAGAATGCATCTCTTCAAAACAGATAATCTGTTACTGCCATTTACCGCTGCCAGTCACCACTTAAACATAATTACCCAGCAGTCAATACCGCCTCCGGGCCCCTGCCGCCATTAACCCCCGAGACGCCGGGGCCGACGGCTCCGCTCCGCCGGGCGATGCCAGGTCTCCGTCCGCTAATTACCGCCGTTCCATTAATTTCTGGGTTCAGCTGCATGTCGGCGTGACAGCGCCGGGTTTCAGATCGCCGAACGCGGCAAACTCTTCGCTCAGAAACAGGGAGCCGTCACCGGACCCCGCCAAATCAGCCCGAACCCTTTCTGCCCGCCCCCGCCCCCCCCACCCACGCACCCACCAGCCGTCATCTTGTTCTTTAATCATGACGGACTCCTGCTGCAGGCTCCTGCAGAATAATGGGTCGCTTGGACCCAGCTCAAATTAAAAAGGCATTCCACAACTCTCCATCAGGTCCAATAGAGATTTAAGTTGCTGTAAGATGTCTCTGGGGCTGGAATTAATATTTCTTTATGCTGCAATAAAAAAACGTGACCGCACCCGCCCTGTAATGACAGCATCACTGGAATAACATATGGCTGGACAGGTAATACTCATTGTTTAGTCTTTTGAGGTACACCACAAATGCACTGCCCACAAACTGTGCTGTACATCAGCTGCACTGCGTCAGAACTACACTGTGCTGTACATCAACTGCACTGCGTCAGAACTACACTGTGCTGTAGATCAGCTGCACTGCGTCATAACTACACTGTGCTGTACATCAACTGCGCTGCGTCAGAACTACACTGTGCTGTACATCAGCTGCACTGCGTCAGAACTACACTGTGCTGTAGATCAGCTGCGCTGCGTCAGAACTACACTGTGCTGTACATCAGCTGCACTGCGTCAGAACTACACTGTGCTGTACATCAGCTGCACTGCGTCAGAACTACACTGTGCTGTACATCAGCTGCACTGCGTCAGAACTACACTGTGCTGTACATCAGCTTTGCTGTACATTCGGTTCACCATAATGGCACTGGACCACAATTTAGCTGCAGTCCAACCGAAGCCGTGTCAAAATGTTAACAGGTAGAGGTGATATTGTTCACTATGTCACTATGGAGATCCTCTGTGGCCATCTTAAGCTGTTTAAAACAGATGACTACCCGTCCTCCCAGTGTAGTGATCAAACTTCCACCTCCCCGGTGTAGCGGTCAAACCACTCCACCTCCCAGTGTAGCGGTCAAAACACTGCACCTGCAAGTGTAGCATTCAAACTGCAACACATCCCAGCATAGCAGTGAGACTGCCCCATCTCCCAGCATAACGGTCTGAAAGGGAAAAAAAGAGTTATTCTTTTGCTATAAGGGATCTAACACGAACTGGCATAGAACAGCGAATAAACCCTCTGTTTTTTCGAGATGTACACCTAAGTGCAGCCGGAAATCCTGAAATAAACACTATTCCATGCGAGGAGCCGTTTCCTGATGTGTTTGAGGAATTGAGGGCAGAGCAGTTTTTCTCATTACATTTTGGTGATGACTTTTTTTGGTAACATGTTTAAAACTCAATTACGCAAATTACCAAAGTACGTGCCCTGCATGGATTGTTTTAGGGGGAGGGGGGTTATCAACTGGCCCTGCCAGACCTTTGCCTACCCATAATGCATTTCATATAACCAGCTGTGATTTATGGTGCTGATGACATGCAGCTTAAGAAATATGGAATAATTCTCTCTTCCTATGCATCTTTCTTCTAATGTTATGCAAGACAAGTACATTGCATGCTGGGTAATTCAACCGCACTGCGTATAAACATACAGCTGACTTACATACTGTGCGATATGCCTGCACTCTCCATTAATGATTTTTATAACAGAGTGGAAAATTGTATTGTTCAGCCTGGTTCACTGAGAAAAATTGGAAAGATTTTGATTAAATATAAAGCTGCCATGACTGGATTGCCTGGGGATATTATATCCAAAAAGTCCAATTACTGTTACTTAATGGGAAAAGCTGATTAGAGTGGAATTACCCTCATTTTAATTTCTGTGTTCGTTAGCAGAGGGAATTCCAGCATCTCCTGATGAATGCCTGCACTCAACACTTTCAAAGACTCCCTAACTGAACACTATCAAAGACGTCTCTAACTGAACACTATGAAAGACGTGTCTGACTGGACACTTTCAAAGACCTCTCTGACTGAACACTTTCAAAGAACTCTCTCAAGAAACACAATCGCTGAACACTCCATAACAGAACTCCCAAACAGAGTGGGATACTGCTGCTCAAAAACTGACCAGAGGAGAGATGTGAGTCCATTCAGTGTCTCTCTGAGTGATACTCTAAAATGCTACATGCCTCTAGGGGTGGGACATACAAACCCACACTGTCCATTAGGTGTGAGACTAAACATTCAGACAATGCGTTTTGCAAACGGAGTTCGCTATATAAAATTAAAATTAAATGATATTCCCCTGAGAAAGAATGCTGACAACAAAACAGAACTACAACATGAATTAACCAGTTTTCTTTTCTTTTTTTCATTTCTTCAGATATCAAACCGATGGCCGTGCCAATATTCATGATGTACCACATGTTTGAGTGCCGTATCGTTTATATAAAACCGAGACCGAATTGGCCAAACTGTACTTAGATACATTAAGTAAAGAGATTGTAATTAACAAGTTGCATTGATTACATGAAACCACAAATGAAAGTAGTACCTAGCATGTTACAGCTTTTGAAACATCTTTGTTTATTTCATAATCACATTAAAAAGTAGAGTTCAGCTGCTGGCTTTCTACAATAACTAATTACTTCTGTAACTTAGCTCTGAGTGATATGGAATGGATCAGTTACAATAAGTATGTCTGTAAATACACACATGCGTGTTGCCATCCAGTAGCTCAGACCTACAGGCTTGTCATGGGAAGGGGATCGCTTTGACGCGCGTGGTTACAGGAAGGGACTCACTTCCAGGGGGTTAGTTAGTTATCTCTGTGAGATTTAAAGATGTCATATGTCCCTCCCTTGTGTGTGAATGACAGAGAGAGAGAGTGTGTATGAATGTATGTGAGTGTGTGTGAGTATGTGTGTGTTCATTAGTATCTGAGTGAGTGTGTGTGTGTGTGTGTGTGTGTGTGTGTGTGTGTATGTGTGTGTGTGAGAGAGAGGGTGTGTGTGTGTGTGTGTGTGAGAGAGAGAGAGAGACAGAGTGTGTGTGTGTGTGTGTGTGTGTGTGTGTATAAGTGTGTGTTGGGGGATGGGGGTTGTTTGCATTAGCATTGTGGGATACCGTCTTGCCAGTTCCAGCAGCAGAGGAGGGCTAACAGCAATAATTAATGGCTCGCAGCGATTCAACACAAAAATAATTAACATTCCTGCACCATCAATCTCATTCAGAATGGATGCCAGTCCCCCCGACACTCCTCCTCACGGCTCCAAAAACCCTGACTGAAATTGATTTACCTGCTTATTAGCGGAGGAAAACTGCTGAAACTCCACTGAGCGCCTTCCCTGTGCGGGGCAAGGGGGAGAGGGGTACGAGGGGAAGGGAGGGGAAGGGAGGGGAAGGGAGGGGAAGGGAGGGGAAGGGGGGGGAAGGGGGGTGGCGAGGCGAGGCCTCTGGCCGTAACACAGCCCCTCCCTCGCGCCGCTGGTCCCCTCTCAGACTGACGCAGTGTCTCTACGCACCGTCAGCTGGATCAGTGCGTCATGCTGCTGACACTGGGAGAGGGGAGGGCACAGCGCCATAATGTCCCCGTCACCCACCAGCACTCCTAATGCCTGCCACTTCAGCTGTGGCAGGGGTTAAAGGTCACAGCAGGACACGCACTGTAGCGTCACTGTTACCAGTTACAACCTCCTGATTGCTTTCTGCCCTGATGTTTATTTTAATATCAATAGCAGGGACGATACCTGAGTCAGTGGGAGGACAGGCACAGTGCACAGGTGTGCCACATTCTCAGTGTTAGTCTGCGACACGCTCAGGTAACAAAGAGCGTACGCACCTGACCTCCCCAGTCCCTTACCTCACACTCACATCTTTTCCTCACACGCCCCCTGGTGGCCACCTGCAACTGTCACAACCACAGAATCGCCATCTTCAGCCTCACATTAAAGACACACCTGGTCAGTCGTGGGCATGTTCTACACCTGGCACTCAGGTACAGTGCTGTGCAAAAGTTTTTGCCCCCTTACTGATTTTTTACCTTTTTTCACCTTTGTCCCACTTAACCTTCTCAGATCATCAAACAAATTCAAACATTACACAAAGATAACCCAAGTATTAAAAAAATGCAGTTGTCCTGTTGTGATTTTATTTGTTAAGTGAAAAATCCTATCCAAACCTACATGATCCTCTGTGAAAAAGTAATTGCCCCCTTGTTAAAAGGTGAGGTAATTGTGATAAATCCTATTATTGGGGAATGCTGAGTTCAATTTCATGGCCACACCCAGGCCTGATTGATGCCAGACATTTCCAATCAGGAGACCACTAACATAAAACCTGTCTGACAAGGTGAGGTAGGCCATACTGAACACACATCATCATGCCGCGTTCCAGTGAGCTTCAAGAGCAAACAAGAAAGAAGATTATAGAGATGTCTCGGTCTGGGAAAGGATACAAAGCCATTGGTAAATGTTTGGGACTCCAGCGGAGCACTGTCAGAGCCATTATTCATAAATGGAGAAGGCATGGCACAGTGGTGACCCTTCCCAGGAGTGGCCGACCTAGCAAAATTACTCCAAGAGCACGGCACAGACTAGCTGCAGAAGTCCAAAAGGATCCAAGAACCACGTCTAAACAACTGCAAGACTCACTTGCCACAGTTAATGTCAATGTTCATGACTCCACCATCAGAAAGACACCAGGCAAAAATGACATCCATGGAAGAGTTCCGAGGCGAAAGCCACTGTTGACCAAAAAGAATATCAAGGCCCGACTCACTTTTGCCAAGAAGCATCTTGATCATCCCCAAAGCTTTTGGGAAAATGTCCTCTGGACTGACAAAACTAAAGTTGAACTTTTTGGGAGAAATGCATCCCGTTACATCTGGCGCAAAAAGAACACTGCATTTGATAAAAAAGAACATTGTGCCAACAGTGAAATATGGTGGTGGAAGTGTGATGATCTGGGCTTGCTTTGCTGCTTCAGGACCTGGGCGACTTGCCATTATCGATGGAACCATGAATTCTGCTCACTACCAAGAAATCCTGGCAAAGAATGTTCGGCCATCAGTTCGAGACCTCAAGCTAAAGCGCACCTGGGTTCTGCAGCAAGACAACGATCCTAAGCACACCAGCAAGTCCACTTCTGAATGGCTAAAAAAGAACAAAATGAGGGTTTTGGAGTGGCCTAGTCAAAGTCCCCGACCTGAACCCTATTGAGATGCTGTGGCATGACCTTAAAAAGGCTGTTCATGCCCGAAAACCATCCAATCTGGTTGATCTTAAACAATTTTGCACAGAAGAGTGGGCCAAAATCCCATCACAGCGATGTGAAAGACTCATCACCTCTTATCGCAAACGCTTGACTGCAGTTATTGCTGCAAAAGGCGGTTCAACCAGCTATTAGGTTTAGGGGGGCAATTACTTATTCACATGGGCCTACGTAGGTTCAGATGTTTTTTTTTCCCTTAATAAATGACATTGGCACTGAAAACTGCATTTTGTGTTTACTTGTGTTTTATCTTTGTATAATATTCAGGTTTGCTTGATCTGAAATGTATGAGCGTGACAAACGTGCAAGAAATGTCAGAAATTGGTCAGGGGGCAAATACTTTTGCACAGCACTGTATATGGTATGAATTGTCTGTATTTTAGATATAAGTACCTCTTACTTAGTATCTGGTGGCTGAAACTCAAGTGTAATAAGATTTACTGAGATATTACTCTGGTATTTAATAAGATAGATGCCCTGATATGTTCCCCTAATACAGTGTAATATTGTCCTTTTATCATTTGGCTCCATGTAGATGTAAGTAAGATGTAGGCATTCTGTTTTTAGGCTCTGCATCCACACCGAAAGCATCTGCAGTTTTATTCTTCTCATTCAGTTCTGTTTTGCAGCTCCACGCTGTTTGATTTGGTCACTAAATGTTACGAGCACATGTTCTTCCATGAGATATGTTTGACATGTCTTGCCATGGGGGTCCAGATAGAAGCACCTGTCATATAAACAAACAGTAATTATACTATTTTTATAACAGATAATTTAAGAACACTGTGATGGGTAAGCGCTGTTTTGCAAGGGAAATGATCAGCACCTTTCCTGCCAGACAGAGTTTCCTAGCAACCATTTTGACGGATGAAAGGTGCGACTGACGCTCACCTGCATGCTTTAATGGGCGGGTGGAGCGGCTGCTGGCTGAGACGCGGGGCTGTGCTCACACTGTGAATCACCTGAGCAGCCGAAGCCCACACCTCTGGCTTCCTGGATATGATACAGGAATCAGAGACAGTAAATAAGTCAGAAAAGGCAGAATAAAAACAAAGAAACACATGAACGCATTTCTGCCATGTTGCAGCTACGGTCAGTCTCAGTGAAGGGAGGTGAAAGCAATCTGAGCGTGACCTGCGATCTGACTCCTCTTCCTCCTACTCCTCCTCTTCTGCGGTCAGAAGGTATGAGTTTGCATGGCCTAAAGGCCAGTAAAACTGTGTTTCACAGAGCGGTGCCTTTTCACAGCCTTCAGGCCTTCATCTCTTATCTGCCACATTCAGCAGCCATTCACTGCATGTTCATTAAGCCATACGCCACGCCAGCATGCTGGCAAGATGCATTTCCACACATCAATTCAATTCAATTCAATTGAATTGAATTTCCACACATCAGTAACCTCTGAGATGATTTTAACAAATTTGTTCGACATGCGGCATGTTTGCCACACATGGCAAAATTTATTTCTCAGACTGCTCGTATTCCACTAATCAATGATGTGTATAAATTAATCTCCACCACCCCTCAATCCTAAACTACTGCCAACCTAGCCTCCAGACACAAGAACTCCACAGAGCACTCGCACCTGGCTTAAGTGTGGAAAATTAATCGGCCTTTGACAGTCAATGTGTGACCGTAGACGTGTGTGACCGTAGACGTGTGACCGTAGACGTGTGTGACCGTAGACGTGTGTGACCGTAGACGTGTGTGACCGTAGACGTGTGTGACCGTGGACGTGTGTGACCGTAGACGTGTGTGACCGTAGACGTGTGTGACCGTAGCCGTGTGTGACCGTAGACGTGTGTGACCGTAGACGTGTGACCGTAGACGTGTGTGACCGTAGACGTGTGACCGTAGACGTGTGTGACCGTAGACGTGTGACCGTAGACGTGTGACCGTAGACGTGTGTGACCGTGGACGTGTGTGACCGTGGACGTGTGTGACCGTAGACGTGTGTGACCGTAGACGTGCGACCGTAGACGTGTGCGACCGTAGACGTGTGCGACCGTAGACGTGTGACCGTAGACGTGTGCGACCGTAGACGTGTGTGACCGTGGACGTGTGCGACCGTAGACGTGTGCGACCGTAGACGTGTGTGACCGTAGACGTGTGACCGTAGACGTGTGCGACCGTGTAGATTGCTTTTCCTTGTTCTGCTGTCTCTGATGTCCTGTGCGTTTTTCAGCTCATTCACCTTACATCTATCAATCAAACTTCATCTGTTGTAGTACAATTTTATGATGGAAATGGCCACAGGTATTACATATTATAATTACTGAAAATGTATATTATATATTTAGATTTACTGAACATTATATTATATTTACCAAACTTCTCAGTAGGCATTTTGACCCTGTCTAACAGTTTTGTGTACCAACTTTGTAGCTGAACGCAAAACTCATGTTGCACCCTTCTTGAAAATACGAGCTGTGGATGTACTATGCCCTCTAGTGGGTGATAATTTTAAAAAGAAAAAGGCAATAAGACAAATCGAATGAATAAAATACGTAAGATGGTCACGAACAACACAGTCGTTCGCGCATTCGGTTTATTGCTTACGTACGATATATTTTTTCGTCCTGCCAAATGTAAATAATTCGACTAACTACTTCTGCGTTTATATATTTAATACATTTAATTCAGGCTAAACTGGTTAGTGCTACTTCTGCATTCCAAAGAATGAGGGTACTTTACATGCGCGCAACCACGCAGAAGTCGAAAGTGATATCTCTTTGATCCACCCTTGTTTACTCAGCGCCTGTTCTCACGCTAGTACAGATACGTCTGAGGAGCGTTATGAAGAATTAACGCGATTATCTATAACCGGATTTCCAAAAATTGCCCCAAAAACCCCACAAACGTATCGATTTAAATTTCAAAATCCTCAAACGTGTCACAGATTTTACGTCCCCCCAAGCGCCCCCCGTGCTCGTTCAGTGTAAACAATGTCATTCCCTGGAACTTGTATATCTTGCTTATCCGTGGCCCTCAGCAGATAAGATAAATATCCTTTCTCCGGGGTGCAAACGCGCGAGAGGAAGGAGCGGAGCACCTGTATCCGTGTACCATTTACCTGCGACATGATTGGCCGGCGCTGCTCCCTCTGCGCTGTCGGCCCGCCCCGCTTGTGACGGCTGTTATTCTGTCAGCTCAAAGGTAAAGACCCGGAGCGCTTTCTGCGGGAGGGGGGCGAGGATTTGACTGGCGTCACCTCGCCAGGAATGCGGGGCAACGAGGCAGGGAATGGGGTTGAACTTCATTCGCGCACGCCGTTCTCCGACGGGAGGGCCCTGGAGGGGTTAACGAGGGTGACCGAGCGGGAGCCAGGTATGTCAGCGTGTGACAGAAACCTGGATCTGAGCTTCCTCACCGGGGAGGAAGCGGATCTGATACGAGCAGTTCTAGAGCGAGACAGGAGGCTGAAAGAGAGAGAAGAGGAAAGATTGGGGTAAGTATATATTTGAAAAATGTCCAGCATTAAAAATAAATGAAATAAAAATTTTATATCTGGTATTATTCATTTTTTTAGATCAGTTTCGTATTGTTTAAAAAATGAAAGTAAAAATGTAAAAATGAAATTGTGCTTTGCACTTTTCCAAACAATCAATCCTAGGATAATGATCGTCGTCAACATCATCATCATCATCAACATCATTATCCATCTATCATTATGATCACATTATGATCATATCCGTAAAATTCGTCACGCTGAACTGATGAGTTAAAGGTACCTTTATGTACCTATTTTTTCACCTTAAAATGCTACCTTAGGTTGAAGAGCTAGAGAATGCTTCTTTGGCATTGAGGTTGCTAGGGCAACAGTTTCTGATGACTTAGATTGCGACGATGCGTAATCACATTAGTGCAAAATTGGAATGTTCCCGTCGGTTAAATCAGCTGGCCATGAAATTCCAAGAAGCCTGATTGGCTGATTCAGATGTGTCACATAAAGGAGGAATAAACAGCACGCACTGAACGCGGTCTCGCATGTGGCAGGATCTTCCGTTTTAAAAAACGGTTAAATATAAAACGAAATTGTATAACACAGGGAACTTTCACCTCTGAGTCTCCCGGGTGTGACGGTGGGTCCGGCCCCCTCCTGCACTGCGCGCGTAAAACGCCGCCTGCGTGGCGAAATCACCAGCGTGGTTTGCTGCTTGCAGGCTCGTCTGCAAAGCACAACAGCTTGGCCACTGTCTCCCAATATCATCAGTGATTGACAGCCAGAATTGAGTCGCCCTGGGGTGTTGTTGCAGGCTTTGGCCTTGACCTTTGAAGAGAATGTAACTTAATAGCCTTAAGCTTTACATGAGTTTTAACTGCACTGCCAGCCGGTGAGGAATGTGTATGGCCCTGATTTTGGTGAATCAGCTAAGTCTGTTATGCAACCTGTGTCATTTGACTACATTTAGTTCCTCAGTGAAATACAGACACACCCCTAGAGCTGTAAAGGGTGTCACATTGTCCCACGCCGGTTCTCTCTCTCACACGCACAGTTCATCATTCCAATTATGCTTTTTATTGTCGTTTCGTTTCTGTTGAGAGATTTTATCCAGAAATCATTTGAATTCTGTAATTAAAAAATGTGGAATGATACCTGAGGTCCCCTGAGCTAGGCTGAGCAGTGCTGGGTCTGAGTCAGGTTTCCATTTAATAATCACCTTAAACAGAACAGATTAGTAGTAGTAGTAGTAGTAGTGGTAGTAGTAGCAGTGTTTATGTTGTCTGTAATGATAAAAAAATTGTAAAAATAATAAAAAATTGTACTTTCACTGAAAGCGCTTTGCAACTGTCACCTGTGTGGTGCATGGCAGCCATGTAGCATGAGAACGGTCACCTCTCCACCCAGCAGGTCTGGTCTGTCAGCGTTAATTGTTATCCTGCAGATAATTACTGATGTGCCTTTACAAAGAATCAGCCGTGGCAGAGCCAGAAGCTCTCAGACTGAATTCCTCAGAGTTGCCTTTTTCATAACTGCTGTCATTTGGGAGAAGCTTGTGTTTACCCAGCGCTAGCCCTGGTTAATGACCTGTCGGGCCCTGTCTGTTTGTGCTGCTTACAGGTTCAGCCAGGAGGCACAGCTTCGGAGAGTCTCGCTAGCACAGACAGACTCATCGTGGCTTGTTATTGAGCATTTATGGGCGCGTCCTTATCAGTAGGTGCGGGTTAAATTCCTAAATAAATGACGGAGGTCATTTATTGGCCTATAAGTGACAAGCTGTGGAGATGGTTAGCAGCTAGCATTGCCTAAGCTAAAGGTTCCGCCCTCACTTTCTCACATCGGCTCGCTCCGTCACTCGGCTGATGGTTTTATCTTTGATGTTACATAAGCCTTGTTGATTTGGCTTCTCTTTGACAAGTGATTGACACCTGGGCGGGTGGTGGGGGGGGGGGGGGGGGGGGGAGGCGTGGCCCGGTGCGTGGAGCCTGTCAGCGGGCCGTTGGCTGTGGCTGATTGGTGATCCGAGGCAGAGGGCGTGGGGGACCTGAGAGCGGCGTGCCCCAGCGCGTCAGATCCCAGATCAGTCAGATCTCTCATAGGGGAAGGTGGCGCTCAGAGCGAAAACCGCGGCTCGGTAGCAGCAGCAGCGTCTCCCGCCCGGAGCACCACAGCACAGCGGACGCCCTCCACCCCCCAACGCAACGAGGCAGGTTCGCACACCGACAGCACTCAGACGCACAGCAAGGCGAGACTGGGGAGGCCTCCAGTGAGGGCCTGCTACTGCTGGAGGCAGAGGCAGAGGCAGAGGGAGAGAGGCAGAGAGGGAGAGGCAGAGGGAGAGGCAGAGGCAGAGGCAGAGGGAGAGGCAGAGAGGGAGAGGTAGAGGGAGAGAGGCAGAGAAAGAGAGAGGGAGAGGCAGAGGGAGAGGCAGAGGTGGAGGGAGAGATACAGGTGGAGGGGCAGAGGTGGAGGTGTCCATTTTGCAAAAGCGGGAGTACTGTTCCTCTGAGAGGCAGGGTCAGAAGGCTGCGTTTGTGCCGCTCTCCAGCTGGCCCTGGCGCCGTTACCCAGGAGATCCCGGGTTTGGCTCGTTACAGCACCATGAGCAGCGCGTTGCGTGCAGGCTTGCTGTAGGAAGCGAGAGGCTCTCTTCCATGGAGCTCTGAGCAGATGCTCCATGCTGAGCAGGGAGACGGGTGGAGGTGTGAGGCAGTGTTGTTGTTTGGCTGGATTCCTGTGGATGTGGTGGTGTGGGTGCAGTGGGCGTGCTGTGTCCGGCCCACATGGCGAAACCTTCTCTGCTCTGCCCTCCGCTCCAGGAAGCTCCAGGATGCCAGCGGGGTCTGGCACTTGCTGAAGGCGGGGTCGGGACAGGGTGCCAGGGATGTGCAGTCCAGTGTGAGACACCCGTCACAGCCATCACTCAACGTCAAGTTCAAGGGAAAAAGTAGCACAGGTAAGGCCACACACACCTGAAAATGTCATCTGATGTTTTTTGTTTTTTTTTTAAATCTGGCAAGCTCACCTGATTGTTTATCCTGGGAGACTCATCTGAGAATCTCACCTGACTATTTTACCTGGGAGACTCATCTGAGAATCTGAAGATTTTACCTAAGAAGCTCACCTGAGTATCTGGCTTGGGTGACTCAAGTGAGAATCTCATCTGAGTGTATTACCTGGGAGACTAGAGAGTGGGTGCTCCAGGGGGAGGATGGTCTTCAGAAAAGCCTGTCTGTATCTGTGTGTATGCGTGTGTATAGGGTTAGCCTAAAGCTGAGCTCATGTGAAAATTCTTCACTGTCAATTACCTTATTAAAAACTTGTTCCTCCGTTTAATTTGAGTAGGGCTGGCTGTTGCGGCACACAGTGTTCCAGGGCTGATTCACTGCTGTGTAACTGAGGGAGCATGTGGGCGCATTCAAACTGCGGGCAGAGAGCCAGCTGCTAGGCCAGCAGCCAGAGTGTCTCAGGGACCTGGCATTTTACAGCACACGGCTGGCCACAGCAAAGCAGATGGCCGAGCAGGACCTGAGCCAGCCATTGACGATGCTCTGGTGTCCTGTAAAGGATCGTTCTTTGATACCTGTCATGGTCAGGGACTGACCATGATAGGTTGGTGTGGTTTCTGTCAGCCAATCAAAACTACTGTAAAGTGGTCTCAGTGATGTATTGGGGGAGTCTGTGACTGAGGTGAACAGGAAACTAGGATTCAGTGCATAACCAGCGTGTCGGCCAGGACAGATACTCATTGGTGCTTGCAGTAATGTTGAATGTCCTGGAATCACAAGTCATGCTGGGATCTGATGAGATTCTCGGTGAGGAGGTGGGAATTACGCAGCTCTAGTTTGTCTGTGGAAGCCTGAGGAGCTGGGGAGATGAGTTCATGGAGAGGGTGCATCGTCAGCGCGTCTCAGAGCGAGGGGAAGGCTCTCTGCAGAGATTAAACCCGGTCCTGTCGCTCAGCCCAGCAGCCTGCAGCGGCCCGCTGACAGAGAGCTGTGACCACAGTTACTCAAAACGTTACACACAGGAGGTTTGCGGCAAAGGCAGAGACAACAGCAGCACACTTTCTCCTTCTAGGTTGTGTAGCTGTGGGTTGTGTAGCTGAAGGTTGTGTAGCTGTGGGTTGTGTAGCTGTAGGTTGTGTAGCTGTAGCTGTAGGTTATGTAGCTGAAGGTTGTGTAGCTGTGGGTTGTGTAGCTGTAGGTTGTGTAGCTGTAGCTGTAGGTTATGTAGCTGTAGGTTGTGTAGCTGTAGGTTGTGTAGCTGTAGCTGTGGGTTGTGTAGCTGTAGCTGTAGGCTGTGTATCGCTGTAGCTTTAGGTTGTGTAGCTGTAGCTGTAGGTTGTGTAGCTGTAGCTGTAGGTTGTGTATCGCTGTAGCTTTAGGTCTCCGTCTCTTGCTGTCTCTGTCCTGCAGTTATCAGCAATGGATGGAATCAGCTGATGCTGAAACACAGGTTATCCATTCCTTAGCTTCTGTCATCTCCCTGTCCTACAGCAAGTATTGATCAGAGGCAGAGTGTGTAGCTAAAATCAATCCGTCAATCAATCTGCGGTCAGGCTGACAGCCCTTTTGAGCAAGCCTCCCATTTTCCTGTCTGCGAAAAGAAGAGATTGCTATGATCTGCGGCAGATAATGACTCACACATTACAACGTGGTTGAATCCAGTTCACAAATGAGGGATTATTTTTCCTCAGGCTAGAATGTCATTATCATTTCAAAGGCAGCAATCGCTTGCAATACTCATCCCCTGATACCTGCAGAAGCACTTTTAGTTCCCATTGAAGGACGCAAAGCTGAGAGGGTATGTGCTGTTAGTGGTTAAGGAGCAGGACTCATAACTGAAAGGTTGCCAGTTCGATTCCTCACAGGGGCACTGCTGCTGTACCCTTGGGTGAGGTACTTAACCCACATCTGCCTCAGTAAATATCCAGCTGTGTAAATGGATAAAACTGTAAAAACATTATAACTGATGTAAGTCGCTCTGGATAAGAGTCTCTGCTAAATGCCAATAATGTAATGTAATGAGGGGATAACATGGACCTGCTGGTGCTGAAACACAACCTTGGGTTTCTGTGTACACTGTACATTTAAAAACAGTATGGGGGCAGGCATTCAGGGCACTTTCATCCGGGTTAAGCGCCTTTCCAAAGGGGGCAACAGCAGAGCCCCAGAGGGAATCAAACCAGCAGCCATTCGGTTACAAGTCCTGCTCCTTACACTGCGCCCCTGTGAGGGCAGTGTTGTGCCCTGTTTATGCCCTGTTTAGGCTCGTGACAGAATTCCTCGCTCTTTGTTCTGATTGGCTGAATGTACAATGAGGTGAATCAGTGCTGAGAGGTGTCCAGTCTGTGATTGTAACGGCTCTGCTCTGCTCTCAGACCCCCTATGCTGTCAGGGGAGAATCGCTCCACATGTAGTCATTTGGTAGATGCTCTTACCCATACAGGCTTACAAAACTGAGGTACCTAGGTACATATAATAAGGCCACATGAACATCATTTGAATTCACACACCTGAATTCAGCCCATAAATCAGTTTCTTATGCTAAAAACCAGTAGAGTGCTCTTTACACTTAGATTGCCACAAGGTAGACTTTGCAGTGCTCTGTTCTCATAGGGAATCTTTTTAAAACACTGAAATTAAAAACCCAACTGAGACTGAACTAGATCAGCTGGAAACTGATTCCTTGGCCCCTTGTATAATAAGATCCAGATAAATGTGTGTAGGTATGTGGGAAGAGGTGTTGTCACATATGTCTGAGTCATTACATCACCCATCAGTGACAGGTGTTCTGACGGTGTGGTGGGAGAGGGTGTAGGGTCTGAGTTCGTGCCCTCGCTCACCTCTCTCAGGCTCTTCTCAGGTTTCACTCAGGGCAGAAATGGCAGGGCAGGGAGGAGGTACAACAGGGTGGCGTCTAAAACAAAAGGCGTGGGGCTGTTAGCCCGAGGAATGTAGCGTGCGGTAACCACGCTCAGGTGCCAGCCCCAGGTGTCTGGGGGTGTGACGCTTTGGCCTCATAATCCCAGAGGACCCAGATAACAGAGCAAACAGAGCACCTGTGCTCACACCTGTGCTCACAGGTGATCCGATTCAGATTCAGCGCCTGTGTTTAGTGGGACTTTCTGCCTCTGTCTCTGCTTGTGTTTAGCTGGTGTTTGCCTGTTGCCTCTCTTTCAGTTGCTTTAGTTTTGTATCCCTGTGCTTCTGCCTGTGTTTCCATAAGCCCTATTCTGTCTCTTCCTGTGCTTGCACCTGTGTTTTACCTGTTGTCTAACCTGTGTCTGTCGCTCCTCCGCCCCTATGAAAGTAACAGCATGGACCCAGACCCTGACAGGATGTGCCAGAGTGGCTTTGAGTCTCATGACGGGCTGGTTTAACCGTGTTTGGTTTGTCCCTTTCCAGAGCAGGACCTCAAACCCAACGGGCCTGTGGGGAAGCAGAGGGATGACCGGGCCGGCGCTGCGGCCCTGAAGGAAGCCTCCTTTCGGACACGGCTCACATCTTTCTTCACCTTCAACTTCCCCCAACAGAGGGGAATCGTCAGACAGCGCAGCGGAAAAGAGGGCGGGGTGAGAGCAGGAGGTGGGACAGCGGGAGGAACCAATGAGAGAAGGTGAGCTGCCTGGCATGTCTTAAAGGGGGGGCGGAACCCGCTGGTCAAAGAGGACATGGGCAGAGATGAGTGGGCAGCTACTGAATGAAACCAAACACCTCCAAACGCAGCTATTCAGCCAGCGCGAAGCGGCTGGCATAGCCAGTGACAAGCCAGTGTTTATGGTACACAGCGTTTATGATACACAGCGTTTATGGTACACAGCGTTTATGATACACAGCGTTTATGGTATACAGCGCTCTATGGTAAACAGCGCTCTATGGTACACAGCATTTATGATACACAGCATTTATGGTACACAGTATTTATGGTACACAGTGCTCTATGGTACACAGCGTTTATGATACACAGTGTTTATGGTATACAGCGCTCTATGGTACACAGCGTTTATGGTACACAGCGTTTATGGTACACAGTGCTCTATGGTACACAGCGTTTATGATACACAGCGCTCTATGATACACAGCATTTATGGTACACAGTGCTCTATGGTACACAGCGTTTATGGTACACAGCGCTCTATGGTACACAGCGTTTATGATACACAGCATTTATGGTACACAGCGTTTATGGTACACAGTACTCTATGGTACACAGCGTTTATGATACACAGTGTTTATGGTATACAGCGCTCTATGGTACACAGTGTTTATGGTATACAGCGCTCTATGGTACACAGCGTTTATGATATACAACGCTCTATGGTACACAGCGTTTATGGTATGCAGTGCTCTATGGTACACAGCGCTCTATGATACACAGCGTTTATGGTATACAGTGCTCTATGGTACACAGCGTTTATGGTACACAGTGCTCTATGGTACACAGCGTTTATGGTACACAGTGCTCTATGGTACACAGCGTTTATGATACGCAGCGCTCTATGATACACAGTGCTCTATGGTACACAGCGTTTATGATACACAGCGTTTATGATACACAGCGTTTATGGTACACAGCGCTCTACGGTACACAGCGTTTATGGTTGCGCAGCCCGACTTGCTGCAGTGCTGACTGAAGGTGACTGTTTGTGTACGTTTGTAGTGAAGGGCGAGAGCAGTCACCCCACCTGGCCTCAAACCCGGGTCTACAGGGTACCAAACAGGCGACTTTGACCGCGACGCCAAAGAGCCAGGCTCGTTGGTATGGCAGTCAGAGTGCATACTCAACCGTAGTGACAGCACTCTGTCACAACGTTACTGCTGTCTGCAGTGCAGAGAGACAGTGAAACGCGGCACGGGGGTGGGGCTCTCATCGTGGCACAGGGGTGGGGCTCTCATCGCAGGGGGTGGCGCTCGTGTTTGCGAGCAGCCGGAAGTCTAAAATGCTGCAGAGGTCTGTGGCAAGATGCTTAAATTTCCTTCAAAGCAAAGGTGCGTAAGCACTATGTCAAAGCAAGCTGTACTACAATTAACAAATACCTTAATTAGTGTAATGTGTTCAGTCACCATATTAGAAAACCTGATATTCAGCTGAAACCTTAATAATACAGGCATTTAAACCAGTTTTAACAGATGACTGAGGAAGACAGACGAAAGACATTTAATCTCTTCGCTCTCTGCAGAAGGATACTGAGGGAGGGTTGAGAAAAGTGCAGTATTTCAGCTGTTTAAAGAGATTAACATGGTGGACTGCAGAGGAAGTTTCAAGTTACAAATCCTAATTAAATGAGTGAAAATGAGATTAGCCTTAAGTTTCACACTCAGATTGAAAAACATGATGTTCAAATGCGTTGAATAAACTGCTGGGAAGTTGTACTGAAGTCCAAACCCCAGTCACTGTAGGCTGAGGATATGTGATGAGCTAAGATGCACTGAACTGTCAGAGTTTGTAGTTTTCCTTCCTGTTCTTGTATAGCCTGAGGCCCATATGGCTCTGGCCTCGGTATGTCCACTGATGCATTATGAAGTGTCACAACATCGGGGTGATCCAGCACAGCTACTGGCTTGGAAAATATAAAAACACTTTACAGGAAATTCAACATGTCAAGTCTTAAATTATTATCAGATGCCTTCACGCTCTGTGACTCCCAAAGGCGAAACACAACAAGACATCACAGAGAGGCAGGTCAGAGAGCAGCTTTGCTGTCGTCTCGCTGCGATCAGTGAATTCCCTCCCTGCAGAGCGCAGGTGTTAAAGATGTGAGTGTTCATGCCGGTGTCTCTCCGCTCTGAAACCAGCCCCACCCAGCGCCCAAATCAGCGTCTCTGTTTAAACAATAAACACAGAGAGAGTGAGGCGGGAGAGTCTGAGACGCCAGCGAGATTAATATTTTTACCTGAACACTACGCAGAAGCTGAGAAACATTCCAGCACCTGGGAACCATTAAAAGACTACTCTGTCACGGGAGTTTCACTGTAAACACTGACTCTCAGGGCCCTGTCACTGTTGCGTAATCTGAAATGTTGGGTGTAAACACTGTGAAAAGCTATAAGCACCCACTGAAGAGCTCTAAGCCGGGTGGCATCTCAAGCTTTTGCGGCAACATTGGTTGTAAATTCAACTGTACAAACCTGTTGCACTTCAGGTTGTAAAGTTTAAGCTTAGTGTTGTACTGTAATAGTTTTGTTGATCACCCTTTGACAGCACTTAACCCTGTTATGGTAATGTTCCTCACAATGGCTCTACATTTCAAGGATGGTGCTAATGTTTTAGTGTCTGTGCAGCTAATTGCCTAACCCTGCTTAATGCACTGAAGTCCCTATGGGGAAGTGTGCCTGCCAAAATGATTAAACGTGTATGCAAATAGGTCCTGTGAAATGCTGTAAACTCGTGTGGAGCTGCTATGAAATGCTGTAAGCACTGCTGTAGGCAATAAGCGCTGTGAAGAAGCACTGAGAAAGGCAATACGAGCTGTGAAACTGTGAAACGCTGTTAGTGCTGTGAAACACCGTTAGCACTGTGAAACGCCGTTAGCGCTGTGAAACCCTGTTAGCACTGTGAAACGCTGTTAGCGCCGCGAAACCCTGTTAGCACTGTGAAACGCTGTTAGCGCTGTGAAACGTTGTTAGCGCTGCAAAACCATTTTGGCGCTGCGAAACCCTGTTAGCACCGTGAAACGCTGTTAGCGCCGCGAAACGCTGCTAGCGCCGTGAAACCCTGTTAGCATCGTGAAATGCTGTGAAACGCTGTTAGCGCTGCGAAACACTTCATGCTCCATCTCTCCTTGTTTCCTGCAGCTGCCCTCCTCCAGATGCAGCAAGGTGTGGCTCTGAAGCCTGGAAGCACTCTCAGGTAATGATAATAAAAATAAACTTTGTTTACACAGACACACAGCCACACCTGACTGTTAGCTGTGCTGTGGTTGGGAGATCAGAGCGGGTGTGGCATGACCCAGATTTCCGTGCAGTGCTTTTCTCCCTTAATCATACATTTGGAGGTTCAGTCCCCAAGTGGAGGCTCTGCTGCTGCACCCTTGGGCAAGGTGCTTAACCTGAAGCACTTCAGTAAATAAGCACCTGAGTAAATGGATGTCACTCTGGATAACTCATGATGTAATGAATGTAATAATGGTTTTATGGGGGGAATAACGCTACCCTGCCTCAAAGTGTGCTCTACAGAGAGCCTCGCCCATCTCTCAGGAGCAGGGAGAGAGCCCTGAGCTGCAGGGACTGCATGCCTCCCACAGACACACCCTCTGCTAATGTGCTCAGATCATGCCTCACTGAGTGCTGTTCTTGTGATCCTGTATGCATCTGTGAAATGTCAGATGCCAAAGCTGGGTGAGGGGTGAGGTCCTCGAAGAGCTCCTGCTCAAGACTGACAAGGGAGATCTTTTGACTTTTGAAGCCTTTTCTGTGACTTGAGTTTGTTCCGCTGAGTTGTTGTCTTTGGCTGGAGTTTGTGGAACAGAGCGGTTGTTCGGCTGGATTAATTTCTCCCTCTCCACTGCGTGTGCAGGCTGAGACAGGAATCGCAGGAGCATTTGCATGCAGGAGGCGTTAGTGGCTTAATGTCAGGAGAGCGCAGTTAGGCACAAAAACCAAAAATCTGCAACGGCTGACGCAGTTACAGCTGCTCACCCATGCTCAGTGCCTTCTGCATACACCGTGACACAGAACACTGTATTTGCACTGGCAGTTATTACATCACAGGCATATAGCAGAGGCTCTTATCCAGTACAATTTTTTTTACAATGTTATCCATTTATACAGCTGGATATTTACTGAGGCGATTGTGGGTGAAGTGCCTTGCCCAAGTGTACAACAGCAGTGCCCCAGCGGGGAATTGAGCCAGCAACCTTTCGATTACGAGTCCTGTTCCCTAACCACTGCCGCCCCAGTTATCACTGTGCAGTGTAATGTAACCCACTGTACTTGCAGGGGAAGGTCTCGTTTCTGCATGCAATATAATATACACAATGAAGTTTGCAGTACAAGGTCCTCGATTTGTAGATGCATTTGTCCTGTGTCATATACTGGCTGCTTTCAAGTGACTGTATTTGACTGTGTTTCACCTCTGCAGGTAAATGGCATAGTCATACCTGGGGCAGCAGAAACACCATCTTTACACAGAGAAGAGGTCACTGAGGAAGACAGTCAACTGAAGAAGAATTCCACAGGTCAGTGGGGTCAGAGATCACAGACGGGCTTCTGTACCAACCTTGTTAGGGTGCTTCTGTGTGTAAAAATGTCTCTTTAAATCTATTATATCATATTTCAGTAACATACACCTCAAGGAAGTCTACATCAGAGTCTTAGAATTGGTAACTGTCCGCAATGTGAGCTGTGGCCAACTACGGCATTTGTGTTGTGTCCTGGGCTCGTGTGATAACAGCCCTCCAAAATGTGACCGTCTGTGGTTCTGGTCACAGTCCGCATGTGTGACCATCTGTGGTTGTGGTCAGATTCCACATGTGTGACCGTCTGTGGTTGTGGTCAGATTCCGCATGTGTGACCGTCTGTGGTTGTGGTCAGATTCTTCCCCTGTGGTCATGTGTTGCTGGGGTCAGGTTCTACATCTATGGTTGAGGTCAGGCTGTGCTGTGTATCCTTTATAACGCTGCGGTCAGATGAACTGTGGGCCTGACACTCTGTGCTGACCGAGTGGTTCTCCTCAGTTTTAGGACACGAAGAAAACTGGACCGCAGAACCAGAGCAGGATCAGCAGCCTCAGGGAGGGCCTGCAACCAGGACCGGAGCTCAGCTGCACTCCGATCGCCCTTCAGAGGAGGAAGTCCAGTCGACATCACTTCCTGTGAAGGAGTTGGAAAAGCCGTGTCCAAAGGAAACTTGGAGTCAGTGTCCTCAGAAGATAGCGGGTGGATTTTGGCACACTTCCATCCCAGACCCGCCCCAGAGGCACTCAGCTGATGGACCCCTCGCTCCCCCCGAACAAATCTCAGAGTCTCACAGAAACACAGACTCCCCCGAGTCAAAGCCAGACTTTCCTGAAGCCGACAGGGACTCTCCCGAGCCAAAGCCTGATCTCTGTCGGTCAGCACTTACTGCCGCAGCTCTAAGGCGTGTGGTGTCCCTTCCCTCTCTCCGCTCACTCGAGGACGATGGGGCGGAGTCCCTGTCCCGTCTGAGCCACCCCTCAGCCATGCTGTCCTCGGCCCTCGTCAGCGTCCTCGCCCCGCCCTGGAGCGGCCGCTTCCGGAGACACAAACGGGACCCAGCGGATGCGGGGGGCCCGGAGTCCAAGCAGGAGGCGGGGGAGGGGGGCCCTGAGGCCAAACAGGAACAAGGAGGGCGGGGCCGGTTCACCCAGCGTTATCGTCCTCTGGCCGGAGAGATCAGCGGCCCCAGTGACGCTGCGTCTCAGCCATTCACAGGCCCCCGGAGGCAGCGGGTCACCGAGGCGGGGGGGGAGGTCTCTGGACCAATCCGAGAGGACGGACTGCTCGCCAGGAGCAGGCGGAGCACAGTGGGCTGGCTGGCTGAAAACAGCCCCTCCCTCTCTAAAGGGGACCCCCCAGGCAAGGCCCCCCTCTCCAAGTCCCTTTCCCTTGATGTGAGCCGTGCAGCGCTGGACAATCGGGGAGAGGGCGTCCAGGTCACCCCACTCCAGGACCCGGCTCCGCCCGCTTCCCACTCGCTGGATGTCCACGCGCACCAGAGGGTGTCGCTGGCCAGTTGCCATGACTCCCAGTTCGGGAGGGTTCCTCCCTCGCTGAGCTCCAAGCCCACCACCAGCAGCCTGCTGCTGTCTCTGAGGAGGCTGAGCTCCAGCAGGGGGGGCTCCAGCACCGGCCCTCCCCCCGCCGGCCCTCTCTCGCCCTCCTCCACCATCCGAGAGGGGCAGCTGCCGCCCTCCCCGGTGCGGAACAGCCGCAGGGAGCTGTCGGACTGGCTGGACCTGCTGAGGAGCCAGTCGCTGTCGCGCAGAAACGCCCTGCGCTCGCCTCCCTGGAGGAAGGACGGGCCGCGGGACGAGACGCCAGCCGGGCGGGGCTACGAGCACCCCGCCAACACCGCCACCGGCCCCGACCGCAACCACAACACCCTCTACACCACCGCTGATCGTGACCACAACCATAACAGCCCTGATGTCATCACTCCTGGTAGCCATAGCACCCACAACGAGTCCAACAGCCACACCCTCGGAGTCCTCATTACCTACAACACAAACACATTCAACAGCACCCAAACCCCCCACAGCCCCCAAAACCTCAACAGCAACAACCTCTATGCATTCTACCCCCTCAAAAGCCCCAACACCCCCGCCAGTCCCAGAACCCCCACCAGCCCCAGAATCCCTGCCAGTCCCAGAACCCCTGTCAGCCCCAGAACCCCTGTCAGCCCCAGAATCCCCTCCAGTCCCAGAACCCCTGTCAGCCCCAGAACCCCTGTCAGCCCCAGAATCCCCTCCAGTCCCAGAACCCCTGTCAGCCCCAGAATCCCCGCCAGCCCCAGAATCCCCGCCAGCCCCATGATCCTCAGTAACCCCCAAACTCCCAACAGCCCCATCACCCCTAAGAGCCCCAACACCCTCAGGAGCCCCAACATCTACATGAGCCCCAAGATCTTCTGTAGCCCCCAAACTCCCAAAAGCCCCATCCTCCCACACACCCCCAGTAGCTCCAAGAGCCTCAGGAGCCCCAGCACTTCCATCAGCTTCCACACCCCCCTTAGCTTCAAGAGCTCAATCAGCCCAAACCCCCTCAACAGCCCTGATGCACTCAGAAGCCCTGACCCCCTCAGACGTGCACACATCCTGTCCGGCACCCAGAAAGGTTCCCTACAGTCCCCCCCCTCCAGGACACATCCGCTGGGGGAGAGGACCCACGCAAACAACGTGACTCTCTCCCCCAAGAAGGAGCGTCTGTCGGCAGGCGGGGCTGTCTCCGCCCGCTCTGCAGCGAGGTGGGGCCCGTTTGAGGACTCTCGTGACCCAGCCTCACCGACCCCTCCCTTATCCCCCGCCAGGCCGCTCCACACCGTGGGGGCTCCCTCAATTTACTCCTCCCTGAGACTCTCCAGCCCGGGCAGGGGGGTGTCCGACAACAAGCACCAGGGCGAAGACCCCCACCCCTCCCCCTCGCCCTCCTCCCCCGCCCCGCAGAGGAGGCTGGTCCCCTGGAGGTGTCACCTGTCCCAGGATCAAGACCCCACCCTGAGGTTCACCTTCGAGCCCGCCGGGGGCCCATTTTCCCCCAAACTGCAGCGGGCGCGCTCAGAGGACACCCCGGCCTGCCTCTCCCTGCAGTCCCTCCCCCCAGACCTCGGCCGCAGGTACGGGATGCGGATGAGCTCGTCCCTCAGACCCCCCTCAGCCCTCGGCTCTGTTCGCCCTCTGTATGACAGGGACCCCAAATCACCACCCCTGCTTCATGCACACCAGCACAAGGCCGGGTCATATGACAGGTCAGGGGCCGTTCCCATGGACACAGATGGTGATGACAGCAGCCCCCGCCCCCAGGCAGTGCTGACTGACACACAGAGGAAGTCTCCCTCTGAGAAGATGGGTACCCTGGGAAACCTACTCCAGAGAGAGGAGGTCAGGGACAGTGACAGCCCCGCCCTCCGTGGGGAATCCCTGAGCGGACCCTCTGTCCTGCCTGAGAAAAGCGGGTCAGAGAAGCTCCGTTTCCGGCCCCCTGATTCAGACGTGGGTGTCGTCACGGAAACGGGGGTGAACAGCGTGTCCCTCCTCAGCTCCAGCACCTGGCGGTCCCTGCAGCCTGGCGCTGAGAAGCCCCCGTCACCCACCCCAGTCACCGCCAGCACATTCAGCCAATCACACGCGAGCAGCAGTGACCGTGGTGCAGGAGTTAGTATCAGTTTCCTCAAGTACGCACACCACCCCCCACCAGCAACACACAGCAGCGCTGGGGGCAAAGCGTCTTCTGAGGCTGAGCCAGAGGGGACTGTGGGTAATAATGAGTGTGACACAGTGGTTACGGTCAGTAATCCTGTCACTTCGGCACAGCACCACAGTGACAGAGATCCGCTAGCCTTCAGGAGCGGGCGGGGCAGGCTCGACCGTCCATTTACTGGTGCAGAGGTTAAAGCTGCAGTTCCCTCTACAGCAAAGGGGATTGTGGGTAACGAAAAGAGCGACTCCGCAGTTCAGTGCAGTAACCCCGTGGTGTCTGTGCAGCACCAGAGCACGAAACGAGGGCTATTATCGCGTGGAAGTGGGCAGGACAGGTTTCTCGTTCAGGTTCCCTGGGTCGCTGGTGAACCTGTGTCTCCGGCCCGAGAGGGTCCAGATGAA